>NC_140500.1:44607088-44752088 GCF_964271855.1 Acomys minous
GCTCTGTCTTGCTGTTGGCTTTGTTTTTGTTTTGTGAGATAGGGGTACTCTGTGTATCCTGGGCTGTCTTGGATTTTGCAGTCCTCCTGCTTCTGCATCCTGAGTGCTAGGACTATGGTCATGCTCCACCACACCCACATTACAGGGTTCTAGTCTTTAAACCGATGTAAAATACCAAGGGCTAAACAGATTGCTCAAGCTGTCCCAGACACTGCATGGTGGTGTCCTACTGGGGTCCTGATGTGCTCACACTGGAGGGTGTGGCAGCCCAGCCCAGTGTGCCTGGGAGATTGCTTGTTGTCAGGGCCTGACTGCACTGGCCTGGGGGGTCCTGGGTACTTAGTAGATCCAACATCTCTGCCCTTGCTTTGTACTTAACTCCTAAGCAGTATGTTTTTGTTTGAGGTTATCACTATCCCCCAGAACACCTACAGAACTCCTTGGGATCCAGCAGCCCCCCCCCCTTTCCCACATAGTAACTCAGGGATTCCTACCCGCTCCCCATAGCCACGCCACTGCACCAGGGCGTTTTCTAGCTACAGGTTGGTGAAGGTTTCCAGGGCAGGATGTTTACAACCCCTAAAGGAATGGGCAAAGAACCAAGCAGCCCTGCTTGGCAACCCTTGGCAGTTCTCTGCAGCCCAAGGCACCCTGCCAAGCCAGTTCAGGGGAGAAAGACATAGCAAGTGTTGATGTGCCTCCATTTTACATAGAACATAATAAAAGTCTGCAGGGTGATTTATTTTTCTAAACAAGAAAATACAATAGGCTCCATCCATTACCCACAAGCTGCTGATCACCTCTGCTGTCTGGCTCAGGATGATCCAAAGCACTCTGTAGCAGCAAAAAGAAGTGGCAGGGAACACACACACACACAACGCACACACACACACACACACACACACACACACACACACGCTCGAAGCTTCACAACACCATGAGGATGGGAAGTTGTTCACAGGGCAACAAGATTGAAAACAAGGAAAAATGTTTCCACCCATACAACTGTCCAAGAACAGCATCAGCTTTAATTTTATGTAGTTGACTGGAAAACAAACCTCACAGGAAGTGACTGTCCATGCCTGGAGTTGGTTTATTGTAATTTATTATTTTATTTTGTATATAGGTGTGTATGTGTGCGTGTTTGCATGTGGGTGAGCACATATGTGTTGAAGAGTGCTTGGAGGCCAAAGGTCAACTTTGGTATCCCTCCTCAGGATCTAGCTACCTTATTGTTTGAGGCAGGGTCTCTCAGTGGAACCCGGGCTCACTGACTTGGTGAGGCTGGCTGCCCACTGATCTCCAGAGACCCCCCTTTCTCTGCCTCCCCAACTCTGGCATCGTAAGCACCCCCATACCTGGTCTTTTAAGTGGCTTCTGTTCCTCAAGTTTGTGAATCAAAATGGAGCCTGACTTTGCTGTTTGACAAAACATATTCCTGTCTGACCCTCGCCCATGTTTTGTAGGATATTCTGTGTGCTAAAAGAAGAAGAGAGTGGGGCCAGGTGTGGTGGCGCACACCTTTAGTCCTGCACTCAGGAGGCAGAGGCAGGCGGATCGCTGTGAGTTCGAGGCCAGCCTGGTCTACACAATGAGTCCAGGACAGCCAGGACTACACAGAGAAACCCTGTCTCAAACAAAAACAAAAAATGAAGAAGAAGAAGGAGGAGGAGGAGGAGGAGAAAAGCTTTGTTAGACTCCTCTATGGTTTGTTTGGCTAGGAAAATGTAAGCATCACTGAGAACATCATTCATGGCTGCAGCCTTTCTCCAAGTATTTCCTCCATCCTGAGGATTAGGTGAAGAGCGATTTTAGGAGTGGATCTTAGCTCTGGCACAGCAGGATGGGCAGCCGTGGGAACTGCCAGGGCTTGGGCTGTGGTGTTCTCATGTGGGTGACCTGAGACAAGCTGGCTACCCTCTCAGCTAGGTTTTCATTCGTTAGCAAGATGTAAAAGACCCCCCCCCCCCACCCGGCCACGATTTGTATGAGGTTGATACGAAGCAGGACTGGTGAAACGCTAAGTCTCAGGCAGCAGAAGGGATCTCGTGAGAAATATTACACTCCCCACTTCACTCTTGCCCCTGCCAACTCAAATAAACAAACAACAAATATATGTCAATGTTAAAAAGACAAGATGGGAAAGCTAAGGGAAAACTTCCTTCACCAATCCACATGCCTGCACTGAGTTAATTAATAACAGAAAGTCTTTCTTTTTTTAATTTTCTCATCCTTTGCATAAATGTTGAGTGTCTATCATCTTTAAGGCACCAGTGACAATTTCCTTCCATTCCCAAGCTGGCAACACCTCGCTTTGCAAGCAGTCATGTTGAGTTTTAAAGGTCTTTCCAGCCAGAAAAACAAAAAAACAAAACAAAAAAACCCCCAAAAAGTATAAAGGCAACATAACTAAAACCAATAGGATATAAAATTGAACCCTGGTATCTCCTAGAGAGTTCTGAAAGGTAGTTCTGAGATGCTGCCCTTGGCTTCGAAGGGGCTCCTGAAATTCTTTGGGCTTAAGTCCACCATTCCCTACTTGCAAAATCATGTTGAGGATTATTCTAAATGATACTGAGACTTTCCACAACTATGCCTATTTCAAGTCTGTTCTCAGAGGATGGGACTCCACAGAAGGCGGTTCACATGATTTTTAGTCCGAATCTATAAATAATTGGTGTATCCATTTTAGCCCCCAAAACTCCCATCTGGTCCTCTGTTCACACAAGACACTGGGCCGAAAGCTTGGAAGGATAGTAAATCCTGAGAACTAGAAACACCGTGGGGTAATTGTGTTCATAGTAGACGCTCCCGGCTTCTGGCTTGCTAAGGGGGTTCAACTTGGCTTCTACGGTGCTTTGCACCCATGGGGGAGAACAAGCATCCCATATCAATGGGCGTTTACTGCACCATCCGTGTCCAGTTTCTGTTTCTAGGCACTAAAACTCCAATAGCTCAGACTCGCCTGGGTCTGACCTCCTTGCCATTCTCACTGAAGACTTTTTTTTTTTAATTCCTGTCTGCGAGGAAGGCAGAAGCACACAGCTTGTTTGGGGGAATCCCAGATGGAGTCTGCAGGATGGATATTAGAAAAATCAGCTCTTTGGGGTGGTAAACGGAGAAATTGCAATCACAGTGGCAATGAAACCCCATCCATGTTGGGAGGTGGGGTGGGGGTGACGCAACCCATAATGTTACTTCTGCATTTGTAAACAGTCACTTTGAAGAGTCCATCTGCACTTGAAGACTTCCTAATGGGTACAGTCAGTTCAGGCAGCACTGTGCTCGCTGTCTTGGGAGTCTCTGGTCCCGTTCTTCTGGTTAAAGGGGTTGGGGGGGGGGCAAATAACAGACACACAAACATATATTCATCAAAAGATGGTGGGGATATTGGCACCAGGCACACCCCTGCGGATATAGGGGGGTAGCAGTGGAAGAGAGAACATTTTCAGTGCAGGGACGGCAGCAGGACCCAGCCTCCCAGAAAGGAGAGGGAAAGGTCAACAAAGGTAAGTCTCTAAGCAAAGCAGAGCTGGGGTGGGGGTGCATGGGAGGTGGGGCTAAAATGGGGACCAGACAAAAGTAACAGCAGCAAACCACAAAACCCACCCACCGAGGTTTATTGGGCATGTTTAATTTGAAATTGTGATCCCTACAATTACCGAGAGTGGAGCACTTAAAAAAAGAAAACACTTCTATTGTGACAGGGCAGGAAGAGCTGGAGAAATATTTGACATTTGGATGCCTTTTTATAAACCGCCTTTGTTCCGTGCTTTTGCATTTAGTTAAATGCATATTAATTTTTTTTTCTTTCATAATGAATCACCGTGTGTTCTGGGTCCTCTCTGCAGAGAGGGAAAAGGGGGGATGCCCATGGGCTGGAGGCTGCAGGACACCCTCCTTGCCTTGCTTGGCGTCCCAGACTTTTCAGCTTAATCCTGTAGGAGTGGTGAGGGACAAAACCGGGTGACCTGGAAAGAGATGGCGTGGGCACAAATAGCTTTTTTTGGCTATGAGAGTTGGGGGCTGGTCCCTTGCTCTGCTTCCGCATGGGATACTTTGTTACCCAGGAGGACAGGGCAGTGACTTTGGTCACTGCCAGGACCACATCTTACAGATCATTGCATTCACCTCCTAGGCAGACCTAGAATTGGAACGCTCTCTTTCTCCCTGTGTGTTCCCAAGAATGACTGGCTGGTGGCACAGCCACAGAACTGGCAAGTTCGGGTGAAGGAATTAAATTCAGGCCCCTTTGCAATTTGACTTGTGGGTGGAGGAGGGAGAGGAAATAAGACTTAAAGCCTCCCAAAATTGGCAGGCTGACTTCCGGAAGGAGGCTTCTCCAAGGAGGCTTGTCTTAGAATTAAGCCGGGGAACGAACTACATGTGTAAATGATGTGGCTGAGATGTGGGCTGGCTGGCCTCACGTCATGCTGGTGGAGGACCAGGGAGTACTGTAGTGGCCTTTTCTTTCCTTAATTCTCTTTTCCTAAGACGAAGAAGGAGGAATGTTGTGTAATGTGGACACAGAGCCAAGCATTCCAGCCCGGAAAATCATCCACTTAGGACAGATTTTTTTTTTCCACCTCTGATATTTTCCCCAAATACATGGTGGAATTCACAAAGGATGCTGCTTCTAAATGTCGGATTGTGCGGTGATAGTTAGTGAGCAAGGACATAAATGTCTCTGAAGAGATGCTCTAGCTGTCTTTGGTATGGCTCCACGTATCCTTTCTGTGGACTTTGGCCTTTAGCCTGCCACATTGCAACAGCTTTCTTGTTTATAGGCCACCAGCATTTTGCCATGTGTATCTGGCATGATTAATTAAAGATGATTTTTAAACCCATATATTTCTTTAAAACACAGATGAGACAGTTCAGTTTTTTTTTTCTCCTTCCATAAATTGTAGTCATAAACCACCATAAGATGGCAGTGTAGCATAAATTATGGGACAAGGCTGCTCTAGCAGAAGAGCTGTGGGTGTGAATGGTATGCGCCCCAGCTTGGCTGGTGGGCATGGTGCTTGCTCCCACAGAGGTCTATGAATTAGGACACACGTTAAAGAGCTTACTATAGTCACAAGGAGTTTGAGCTGGTAAGACACTAGCCAACATGGATGGTCCTTTTAGAATTTCAGAGAAAGTGGATCTGAATATAAAAATATAAGAAAAAGAGAAATGGGACCACAAATGCCAATTTGGAAAGGCCTTTTTTTTTTCACTCTGTTCTATCTGAGGTATATAATAACCAAAGGCAAAAGGAAGACCTGTTTTGTTTCCTCTTCTCCTGATCCTCTGTGTCCTGTCCTTCTAGGACGGTGGTAAATAGTCCCAGCAACATCACCAGGCCCACAGTGCCAGGCTGTGGAGTCTGAACATTGGCGCCAGCACGTTTGTCCCCTCGTTTGTCACAGATATTGCCTTTCACAGATAGACATCGAAGAATAAAAGGTATTCTGGGATGTGAGGGAGCAGGCATCTTTTTTTTTTTTTCCTTCTTCTCCTATTCTGAGAAGGGCTGGGTCACAGCTGCCTCTGTCAGTGTGGTCCTGGGTTAGTGGCAATTCCTTGGAGATTAAAGAGGAAAGGGGGGAAGAAAAACCTCATCCCAGGCCCTTTGTCTGGGCTCCATGGCTTCAGATACAGTTGAATACAGAAGCCTTGCCAACATGTTCACTGGCTTTGTAGAAAAGCTTTTTTAAAAATCGCAGTTTCTTGGAGATCTTTGGCCATTGTGACAGGAAGCGAATACTCCGGGACTTGGCAGAGGCCCAGGTACAAGCTTTACTCTGCTTAGCAAGCAGGTATCCAGGCCCACTCAATCCCCTGTGCTCTGAGGAATGGGGCAAGGTGCCACCAGAACATCCAGGAGTCAGGCATGTAAATGCTCAGTGCACCGCAAACACATGGCTATGCCTGCTGAGAGGTCTTTGCGGAGCCTGGCGTTGTGTGGTATCAGGAGGCTCCGGAAAGAACGGTCTCCTCTCTGCCAAAACAGAGGGAACGTCATGATGGCAAATATGGCTCAAAAAAAAAATGGGGAAATGTGGCCAGGGTTTGGTGAGATGGTGAAGATTTCTATAACATTCGCGTGATAATACGGCATGTTCATATGCATGTAGCTGGCGGTAGTATTGCTTCCTCAGTGAGGCCTGTGGACAGTCGCGTGACCTCAGAGCCATGCTCCACATCCACTCCAGTCTTGACAATATGGAGTTAATTTTTAATAAAAAAAAAAAAAGACATTTGGGCCTTGAGGAGACAGCTCAGTGAATTGCAGTGCTTGCTGTATACTGATTAGGCTGTGAGTTCTAATCCCTGGCATTCATGTAAAAAGGTAGGCACAGCCACATATGCCTATACCCCAAGCACTGTGTGGGGTGAAGGCAGGAAGGATGGCCGGAGCTCACTGGCTGACAGTCTAGGTCCAAGTTCAGGGAGGCACCCTGTCTCAAAGGAAGGAGATGGAGAGTGATGGAGCAAGACACCTAAGGCTTCTCCATCCTTTGCACATGCTTAAGCATGTGTGCCTGCACAGACACATGCACAATAATAATGGGACACTATGCCCTACATAGCCTGGGGACTTCATAAGTATGAAGAAGGGAAGATGGGTGTCTATTTAAAGGGAAGTTGCCTGTTTACATTTTAGAGAAAATTTGATGTAGATGTTATACTTGCAATCTATGGGCTATTTTCTGAAAAAAGCAAAAACCAAACCAAAACAAAACAAAAACCAAAGAGATTTTCCAAGATGTGACTCTGAAATTGCTAGTAATCGCAGCCCCTTGTGTGTCCCCTGCTTTCACTGTTTTCTTTCTTATTAATGAAAAACCCCAACCTCTAAACCAGGGTTGCTGACCCCTGCGTGCTGTTTAAAACTCCAAAGGGATCACATGATTGGGGTGGGTAGGGGTTTGAAAATAGGGAACGGGAAGGAGCAGAGCATGGGGAGATGCCTGCACCATCCAAAGAAGAGGCAGGTTGCCGCTAAGTGGGAAAGTTCCCTGGGCGCACTGTTTATCAAGAAATATTGGAGAAAAGATTGAATGTACCGTTTTTCAAAGTCAGTGTTGACAGACTTTGTGCAAAGCGTGCCACTTATATCCTGCCACTAGTCACTCAAAACCTTATATGGTTTTAATCTATAGATTATGAAAACAAACCCCACAGACATCGCCTTATACTCCTCACCGACTGCCAATGCAAGTTTCCTCTGCCTTCTAGAAAGTTCTATTGTTCCCGTCCCTGCACTGATATCGCACCTACCACTGGCATCCATGGTCTAGTTTTCAGCTTGTGTTACTGGATGTGGTAAAGCCACCCCCTTCCTTTCCATCTTGACCCCGCACTGTTCTGGCCCTTTACCTGCTGACGGTGGCAGGCTCAGGATGATTGCATGGTCCCTTTCTGTCTTCATGCTGCTTTCACCCGCCACATCTCCACAGAACCACTAACGATGCCTCTGGCTGCTCTCCCCTCTCCGGCTTTGGGTCACTTTTAGTCTGACTCACCAAAAACAAACTGAGCCCCTAATGAACAAGTGGGCTTTTGCGACCTCTTGAACTATTTTGCATAGTTTAACCTATGCCATGCCCACACCCCACACCTGCACGCCCGTGTCCAAATCCACCCGTGATGCGTAACCCTCCTCCATCTCCATTGTTACATGGACCACACTCCACTTTCTTCTGCTGGGTTCTGGCCTCAGCTTGCTGTTTCTTTACATCCCACTTCTGTGATCTCTCTCAAATCTAAACAGTGTCTCCATCTACAAAGTAGACATGTCTTGTTGTCTTTTCTTCCTGGCGACAGGCCCTGAGATTCTGGTTGGATATACCACAGGCTCCTAAAACTCAACCTTCTTGAATCGAAACCCTGAACGCCTCTGCCATCAGCTCTAGGTCTTTCCCTTGTCACCTCTGCTTGGCGGTGAATGGCATCACCAGTTACCCAACACAATAGACATCTGAGTGTCATGAGAACAACTATGGTTCTTTTATCTCTTCTGGCTTTGCCTCCCTCCCTCTATCACACCATTTCCACTATCAAGACTTTATTGCTATCAGGATTTCCTTGCTGGCTTACGGATCCAGTATTTCCCAAACCCACTAATAGCCAGGTTGTTCACCTGTTGTCCAAATGGCTCCACGTTACAGTCCAAGTTAAACTGATTCTTACTAAGCTTGAGAGACTGTTGTTTACCTCATCCACTGTATTTTTAGTGTTATTGACCATAACTTCCATTGCATAAGCGCTATAGGTTTGATCACTTGAGCATCTTACCTACCCACCTCATATCTTCTGATAAGAAACGTGTTTCCTTTTTTATCTAAAGTGGAGGCTCACGTGAATGCCCAGAGGCTAAGATGTCATTGCTAAAGTTAGGTCAATTCATGAATAATAAAAAATAAAGATTATTATTTTTAACGTTGTTTCCATTTGGACTACCTGGGACATATTATGTCTTCTGTGGACTCTCAATAATAAAATAGCAGGATTGGAGTGTCTGGCCTAAAATATATTAAATGTGTATGTGTGTGCACACAACTGTGTATGTGTGCAGATTCAGGGTTAATATCAGGTGTCTTT
Source organism: Acomys minous (assembly GCF_964271855.1). Classification (NCBI taxonomy): domain Eukaryota; kingdom Metazoa; phylum Chordata; class Mammalia; order Rodentia; family Muridae; genus Acomys; species Acomys minous. The sequence goes on from NC_140500.1 coordinate 44,615,681, forward strand.
CTTTAGCTAATTTCCATTTTCCCTTCGTTATCACTGGGTGTGGGTATCCCAATGCCTGTGTGGAGGTCAGAAAACAACCTTTAAGACTTCATTCTCTTTCTTGACCTTCCCAGGATAGGGTCTCTCTAGTTTCTACTGACATGCTGTGTACCCCAACGAGCCGGCCCAGGAGTTTCCAGATGATTCTCCTGTATCTTCCTTCTGTCTTGCCATCAGAGTGCCAGAATCGCAGATGTGCATATCACATCTGGTTTCTTTCTTTCTTTCTTTTTTTTTTTTAAACATGCATTTTGGAATCACACTCAGGTCATCAGGCTTGTATGGCAGGCACCCTACAGACTGAGCCACCATCAACCCCCAAGCCCTTTTTAAAGCTCCTCCTTGTATAATTTCTGAAGAAAAACTTAAGAAGCTGCATGATTTGGATGAATAAGAATAATGTGCGCTGCTGTGAGTTGCCCTTTGATGGTGGCCTACGATGTACTCCAAGCCACGATCACAGGCAATGTCAAGATTCAATTCTTGCTGCCAGGCCTGGTGCTGCACGCCTTTCATCTCAGCACTCGGGAGGCAGAGGCAGGAGGATCTCTGTGAGTTTGACGCCAGTGTGGCCTACAAAGAGAGTTCCAGGACAGCCACCTCTACACAGAGAAACTCTGTCTCAAAAAAAATTTTTTTTCAATTCTCCACTAATCATGGCCATCAGCTGTGTTTAATAGGGCTGCAATAACTTAAGCATAGCTTCAAAAATTGGGCACATTACTGAAATACGGTTTTTCATCAACTAGATTATTCATTTAGAAACCTCAGGGCAAGAGGAGAGGAATTATTATGTCTGTTGGAAAAAGATTTCTGGCTTTGGGTTTACAGTGGGATTTCTTAGAAAAATGCCATCAGTACATCACCAGGGACATGATAGTTGTCTTCCTTGACTGTCATTAGAAATAAAAATTCCATGTGTTTTGCCAGCACTCAGAAGCAAGAACTTCATCATTTATTTCATCTGTCTTTTCATGATACAATAACAATAAAGACAATTCTTTTCTTACCCTCATTGGAGACAGGTGGAGGAGGCCCACGTACTCCAAGAACCGTGTCTGGAGGTGGGTGGTGACTCAACACAGTATCAAGTTAAGAAAGGATTCGGGGGAATTCATTCTAACTACGTTGTTTTTTTTTCCTACCATTTTTCTCTTTTATAGAAAAGAATATGGGCTGGAGAGGTGGGCCAGCTGTGAATTACACTTCTATACAATCAGAGGACTGGAGCTCAAATTCCAGTACTCCTGTAAGGCAGCTATGGTCTCATGCAAGTCTGCAGTGCCAGTGTTGAGGGAGTTGGGGACAGGAGAATCTCTAGGCTTGATGGCACCAGCCTAGCTGAAAAGCACAAACTCCAGGGTTAGGGAGTGACTTCACCTCCACGCACGCACATAAGCATGTATACCTTCATATACACGTGCTCACACACTATATACATATTACTCACTCATGCACATGCACACACACAAACTGCACATATCACACATACATAAACCAAATATCACACACCACATATACAAACTACATACCTGTACCTGCCATACACACAAACACCACACACCTATCACAGACAAACCATATACACACATCTTACACATATGTCACACATACACATTACAAACACCACGTGCATTCACTACATACCACTTACCCATGCTCACATCCTGCACACATACAAACACCTGAATGTACACCACACACATATACACATACAACACACTACCTTCACAGAGCATGTTCTCCATTCACACCACACACACTCACACACACACACACACACACACACACCATATGCATACTACACTTGCATCATAAACATACCACACACACATTGCATATACCATGTCCATACACACATGCACACACACACACACAAACAGAGAGAGAGAGAGACAGAGAGACAGAGACAGAGAGACAGAGAGACAGAGAGACAGAGAGAGACAGAGAGAGACAGAGAGAGACAGAGAGAGAGAGGAATATGATCCCTTCCTTCTCTGCCTTTACAAGGAAGTTTTCTACCACAGTGATGAAACCTGAAGAGATAAGTTCTTTCCTTGTGCAGTTTGACTTGGAGTCCCAGCTTTAAAATTCAATAGTTTTCCCTCTAAGTAGGCAACTGCATCCTAGCTTTCAAAGTTCCATTTCCAGCCTAAGTAGCTGGAAACGTTTGTGCCTTTCAGAGCCTCTTCAGTTCCTTGACATACCGTTAATGCCATGTTTGGCTAAGTTAGCAGCTTCCAGCACAGCCAGTGGGACCGAGGAGGTAGGATGAGTGGGAGCAGGTTTCATGGACACTGGAGTCTATGCAGACCCGCCCACCGCGTACCTCTCCACTCTGAGTGGCGCAAGCCTCTCTCTCTTTATGCTGAAGAGGCAACTTCTGTTCAAGCTCAAAGTTGTAGCCATGGCTCTAGTGGGTTAAGACCTGTAGCCAGGCAGTGATGGCACACACCTTTAATCCCAGCACTAGGAAGGTCGGGGCAGGCAGGTCTCTGTGAATTCGAGGCCAGCCTGGTCTATAGAACAAGTCCCAGGACAGCCAGGGCTACAGGACATCAAAGAGAAATTCTGCCTCGAAAAAGAAAGAAAGCCCTGTGGAGAGCCACAGAGGTGTTAGAGGGGAAAGTAGAATGTAACACAAAGCTGGGACTTGTGTATGTGTTGTGTGCCATGCGTGTGTGAGAGGCAGTGTATACATATGTGTGCGCGTGTGTGTACACCTATGCTTGCGCGTGTGGAGGCTGCCTTACTTTTAGGACAAGTTTTTTTTTTTCACAGAACCTGATGCTCACTGGGTAGTCACTGAGCACCCAGAATCCGATCCTTGCCTCCCACGTTACAATCACAGGTGTATGCCGCCACACCCAGCACCTACGTGCGAGCTGGGGACCTGGGCGTGGGTACTTTATCAAATGAGCCATCATCCCAGCGCATGAAATGTCCTACTAAGGTCATGCCCCACCCCCTCACGCCCCCCATCCCAAATCCTATACTTGTAGCTGTGCAGCCAGAGGAGAGCTCTCTTGTCTCTCGCGCCCATGTTTCTTATAGCTGCACTGTAGGTTGTCTATGACTAGCCGTTCCCAATGACCTGCACGGAGCTGAGATTATCAAGATCTGGCACTTGAAGATTATTCTGTCTGGAAAACATTTGTAGGCTGAAGATAAATTGCTGTCGGAATCCCATCTCAGTGGCCATAATTCTCCCTCCTCGCAGGACCACATTTTTCTTCCAGTGCTGCCAGAGTGCTTTGAATAGAGCCGGGTGATTCCCGGGCATAGCTGGTACGCCTGGCTTTAGACAGACGTGCTTCTCCCAGGTTCCAGGCTGATTGATCCTCACTGTGACATGCCACATCTGGCCGTGTCACTCCCGTTCTGTTTATGTAACGTGGCATAGTGTCGAGCGGTGCTGGGTTTTGGCACTCCTGTCCTCTGAAAAGATCACAGGAGTCAGGCATTACTTCTGCAAACTGCCGGCATATTTTTAAATGTGTTCAGACTTACCTACAAGAAGCGAAAGTGTTTATCTAGAAGACGTGTCTTCTCGAAATGTCTCAGTCAATGAACGGATACTGCCACAGATGAGCGACCATGGTTTGGTGACTCCACTGGACAAGTACCGACTGAGGTATTGCTGGGGGCCGGGTACTGTGTCTGATACCATGTTTTAGGGATGAACGGAAGTGAGAGGACCAGAGGCAAGTGTGCTGCCCATCAAAGGGGATTGCGTACACATGGTGCCACGTGCCCATTTGTGCCTCCAGCTCCCGTCTCTCTCTTCAACCCGGAGCCAGCGGCTCTAACTGCTTACCCGTATATTCAGCCAGGGGCCCATGTATTGTTTAACCCAGGTGCCCTCGAGACCCAGAGTAAAATAGAGCTGTCTAGGAGCTGGGGGAATTTATGTGTGGTGGTAGTATGGAGTTTCTGCTTGTGATCATGAGAAAGTTCTGGAAATAGATACTAATTATGACCACACTTTGTACGTTCACACAGTCCCGCTGACTCATAAGCTTTACACTGTACACTTTTTATAAGTTTTACCACACGTTTTTTAAAAACTCCGTGTCCAAATCCCTTAACTTCTATGCCCATGACGTGAACGTTCTTCTGCTTATTTCACTTGCCATATATGTGACGTGCACAGTCTTTGCATGTGTATGAGTGCCCATGCATGTGGAAGGCTGAGGTTGATGTTGGCAGTCCATCCTTGGATCTCTTAAACCCACAGCTAGTTGATATGACCACTCTTGCCAGCTGCTTTATCCAGGGGCTGGCATTATAGGCAGCTACCATGGCAAGCCATCTTCCTAGCCCAATGATTCTATTCTTTATATAAGGCAAGATTCTTCTTCATCAGCAAAGCTCTTGGATCAAGCCGCACACAATGACTTCCCTGGTCAGTTTGTCCCTATGCATCAGAGCAGACTTGCCCACATTGTCCTTAGCCTCCCTCCACTGAGTTCTTCTCTATACTCTGGTCTAAGACCTTTCACTTGGGTTTATCTACTCCACCAGTGAGGCAAGCACCCAGTTGCTGGAAAACTCCAGGTATTACGGTAAAAGCCCTTGGTTTGACATGGTATGTGATCCTGATGACACCTGTTTGTATGTTGTTTGCATGTTTGTGGGAACGCTGTTTAGCGTGCATGGGCTTTAGCTTCCTCTTCTGCAAAGCGGGCACAGCAATGCCTGTGGCGTTGCATTGTGGGGATTAAAAAGGGCCCAAGGAAAGATTCTACCAATTGGGGCTATTGGGTATCCCCAGTGAATGGTGTGTGTTGAGTGTGGAAGTGCTCCAGGGCAGTGGCTCTGCCACATCTTAAGCCCTGGGCCTCAGTGTTGTCCTGTGCATGAGTGGGTCTGAACATGTGGTGAAGGACTGACACACTCTAGTGTGTCAGTAAAGTATGGTGTGATCCTGGGCACCAGAAGTCAAGTCTAACACAGTTATATAACAAGGGAGTTGTTTTGTTTTGTTTTTATTTTTATTTATTTATTTTATTATGTATACAATGTTCTGCCTGCATGTGTGACTCTCCACAAGGTCTCATTATAGATGGCTGTGAGCCACCATGTGGTTGCTGGGAGTTGAACTCAGGACCTCTGGAAGAACAGACAGTGCTCTTAACTGCTGAGCCATCTCTCCAGCCCCAACAAGGGAGTTTTTAGATGTGGCCTGAAGGGCACTTGGGTGAACTTAAGGAAGAGCCGGACATCAGGGCGTAGAAAGTACAAGCCCTAGAGCGTCAAGTCTGTCTTAGGCACCATCAGCTGCAGAAATCTTATAGCCCTATCATTTCATACAGTCCCCCAGGGTAGCTTCTGATTGGCCTAGAGTCACACACACACACACACACACACGTAACCCACACTCAGCCAATTAGGATACCTCCTGAGCACATAGGCATTTTGGAAAGCATTGCAACAACATATGACACCTGGGTACCTTGGCCTATTGCTTGTCTTTTGATATTTACTAAGCACTTGGCAAGTGCCTTTTGTTAGACCACGGTTTGCAGCCAGGAGCTCATAGCCAAATGGGACTGGGTCAAATATGTCCTTTTTATCACAAGATCTGTCTTCCATCTAAATGGTGCAGAAGGCAAGAGTGGCTTTCCAAAGAAAACCCAAGCCACTGTTAGGAAGAGAGTCAGCAGGATGTATTCTTTTTTTTTTTTTTTAAAGATTTATTTATTTATTATGTATACAGGATCATTCTGCCTGCAGGCCAGAAGTGATGGTTGTGAGCCACCATGTGGTTGCTGGAAATTGAACTCATGACCTTTGGAAGAGCAGTCAGTGCTCTTAACCTCTGAGCCATCTCTCCAGCCCCAGCAGGATGTATTCTAACGCCCCTAATGAATGCTAGTCCTTCCTCCCGGACTGTGGTGTCCTCAGCTATAAAGTGGGAGGGATGGTGGCACATACGTCATGGGATTTGCTTGCAGATGAAATGAGCACATATCTGTAAGGTTCAGAGAATATTCTAGAAGAAAGACTCTGCTCTGTCCATGCTGACTGTGCAGCACGCCAAGTTCCTGATCACCTTGTCCTGCTTATGCGCCGTCTTCCTAATGGAAACTCAGCAGTCCATATGCTCTTGGCCTACCCACAACCCCTGGAAGCAACCGACTTTTGTGCAGCAGGAGAAAATGGAAGCATTGGCCTTTTCTTGTAATCACAGATCAGACCCTTCTCGGGTAGGATGGTTAGGTTTTGTTTTTGTTTTTGTTTTTTTTGTCAACTTGACGCAAGCTAGGGTCATCTGGGAAGAAGCAACCTCAGTTGAGAAAATGTCTTTCTCAAGGACTGGCCTACAGACAAATGGAACATTTTCTTGATTAATGATTGGTAGGGGAGGGCCCATCCCACTGTGGGTGGTACAACCCGTAGGCATGTGGTCCTGGGTGCTCCAAGAAAGCAGGCTGAGGAACGGAACAAGCCAGTAAGCGACGTTCCTCCATGGCCTCTGCTTGAGTTCCTGCCTCTGAATTCCTACCCTACTTGAGTCCTGCCTCGACTTCCCTTAATAATGGCCTGTGACTAGGATATTTAAGCCAAGTAAACCTTTTCCTCCCCAAGTTGTTTTTGGTCAGAATATTTTGTCAAAGTAGTAGAAAGCAAACTGGGTTATCATGTTTCTCTTTACACATGGCTCTGTGAAGAGAATGCTTTAAATGGCAAGTTGATCTGGTGCTTCAGGCTGGGACCAAGCAGGCCCTTCTTTACAGAAGGTTCCAGGCCAGTGGCTTTGATCCAGCCTTATCCTCACACATACTCACCATACGAGACTGACTGGGAGTGATTGAAATGTAAGTGTCTGCTGGGCTGTGATGCTAAATTCAGGATAGGGAGCATATGGATGGCTCCATATTTGTTTTCTGCATATCTGATGTTAGCAGTTCAGAGCATCAGTGGGATGCTCCCTGGAGAATTTCAGTTCTGTAAATGAAACAATTATTTTGGCAGTTTGGGAGAGATATATTCATAACTTTCATGGTATTTAAAGGGGAAATGCACCTTTCTCCGAGTCCCGGCTTTCCTCCCAGATATAAAGAATGAAATAAGCGTACCGAGGGAATAGACGACATAAAATAGAAAAATCGGGAGTCGACGTGTTGTGATGGAATTTCCAGGACTGATAGCAAGACAGGACGTAAAGAAGGTTCTCCAAATCCAGGCAAAGAGAAGTTGCAGAGAGCACCATGCCTGGGCAGTCTGTTCATTCAGTCATCAGTGAAATAAGCAGCGACTTGGCTAGCTTCCTGGCAAAGGGTGTCAGCGAAGGCACCGCTCTTGTCCTCAGTAACTATGCGTAGTTGAGACTGCAGAGTTAGTTAGGACTGTTTGGTTGCAAGCTGCAGAAAGCAACCAACACCAAAACCGGGCAAAATAGAGACAATTCGTATGGTGTCGTGGTGCTTCCTGGAACCGAAATGAAGGGACTCCATCCAAACTGTGGACCCAGAAATAAAAGCTGTAGAGCCCTGCCTGGCAGGAGTTAACATGAGGTCCCCAGATCCCGCTCAAAAAGTCAAGCACAGTGGTGTGGCCCGGAATGCCAGTGCTAGGGAGGCAGAGACAGGCAGATCCTTGGATCTTGCTGCCCAGCCAGCCTAGCTGGATGGTCCCAGTTAGAAAGCCCATCCCAGAAAGTGAGATGGAGAAAGACACGTGACGTTGACCTCCAGTCTCCAGATGTATGGGCACCTACACACACACACACACACACACACACACACACACACACACACACACACACAGAGTCTTGTCTCACGGACCCTGCTCAACTCTCCTTTCCATTCTGGTTTTCACTTTTTCTCATTTCCCAGAGCAGGAAAATGACAGCACACCCTCCCTCACCTCCACCCACCGCTGCCCCTCACCCCATGCCTGAGTGTGTAGTTCTCTTTATATTTGTGTGGGCAACTTTGAGATTGGGGGTCTGACAGCTCTTCTGTTGGGCATCACTGCTCCATGCTATACCAGGCTATAAGGTGTGGACCGAGGTACAGCCTTGTCACTGAGATTGGTTCTCTAGAGTAAAAGCAAAATGCCTAGGCTGGAAGCTCATTTGAAAGGTGACTCTCAGGCTCCCCCAGGTTCATTGTCTGAGCACCACGTTTTCACGGGCTCTCCAGGCACTGGGTTCAGGGTTAAGTGGCAGAAGCAACGTGGCTGACTCTGTGTGAATGACATGGGCGCATGCAGGAGCGGTGTGTGTGTGTGTGTGTGTGTGTGTGTGTGTGTGTCTGGAGCAGGTATCCAGAGTGCTTCTCCAACTCTTCCTGAGAGAAGCAATGGCTCTTAAGGCCATCTCTAGAGGATGTTTGTCACGCTATGACATTTCCAATCCGTGGGGTGCTCCTCTGTGATTGCTGTGTTGTCTCTCTCTTTGGTAGGTCTGTAATCAGACTTTTTGGATTTTGTCTAAGTCTAGGATCTGGGGCGATGGCCTAGTGGAGAAAGATCTTGCTACACAAGCATGAGGATCTGTGTTCCAGTCCCAGAGCCCATATGAAAAACAAAACAAAATGAAACAAAAACAAAAACAATAAACAAAAAACATGAGTACCAGCTTACACTTGTGAACCCAGTGTTGTGGGTGTGGCGACAGGGATCATTAGCCACCCAAACTGTCAAGTTCACTGCATTGGAGATCCACATAAAAGAGAAAATAAACAACACTCCTAAGGAGGAAGGACACCCAAGGTTAACCTCTGGCCTCTATGGGCCTGCACATATGTATACATGCATTCATGCACACAAGAACACACACACTTGAGCCCCCCCACTCACCCATACTCACATACAAATCTAGAGAGTCCACCACCCCACAAATTGGGTGTACTGCATTAGCAACTCTCCTATGACAAGAAAGTCCACATGTAGAGACCAGGGGCCTGGTCTGTTTCAATAATGTGTAATCAGGACTGACTGTCAACGCAGCCCCTGAGAGCCCGGCTGTCTGGCCTGGCTTTTCTCAGATTGCTTTGAGTCATGAAGGTACAAAACAGGTGCTTACTTCATGCCCAGGGATACTCGGAGCACCGCACCTTGAATGGAAATGCAGTTAGACAAGGAACAAGGGTTTCTCTGTGAAGCCCTGTCTGTCCTGGAGCTCACTCTGTAGACCAGGCTGGCCTCAAACTTGGAGGTCCGCCTGTCTCAGCCTCCCGAGCGCTGGGATTAAAGGCGTGTGCCGCCACCACTGCTTGTCAGGGCTTCACGTTCCGGTTACCCTCAACCAGGGTTTTCCAGCTGCTTTCCTTGAAGGCCTGAGATAAACTACAGTTGACAAGACTCAGACCCAGGAGAAGAAAGCCGTGACGGTCTAACCTCATTACTGTTCACATCCCCACTTCACCTGCATGGAGCTTTACCTTGCATGCCTTAAGTCAGAGACTGCACTAGAACAAGACTACACACACTGCATGTTCACATTTGTCTGGTAAGGAAATAGGCCAAAAATGTTTAGGGAATCCTTAGTTTAAGACCTGCAGTTGAGCCCTGTGGTGGTGACACATGCCTTTAATCTCAACACTCAGGAGGCCGAGGCAGGCAGATCTCTGTGAGTTCAAGGCAGGCCAGCCTCGATCTACAGAATAGTTCCAGAAAAACCAGGGCTAAAGGAGAACCCTTCTCTCAAAACCAAACCAAACCAAACAAAAATCTCTGCAGTTGAAAAGCCCTTTAGAAGGCAGCATAGTAGGTTGTTTATGTAACACATTATTCCAGCACCTGCTGCGCGCCCAGTGGGCTGCCAGTGCACTGTGTCTTTGTACATTTAGCCTCTGTAATTGCTCATCAGAATCGCTTCCATCGACCTCTCGCTTGTGGAGCACAGAGATGTTAGATAATTTGGCTAAGGTTGCCCAGCTAAGCAGAGGAAGCTGGAATCACACCCAGGCAGTCTGGCTCCAGCCTTTAGATTCTTAGACACTAATTAGGCCGCCCCATAGCAAGGTCTTCCATAAAGCCAAATGTAATAAACAAAAATAAACAGAGATGCTCTTGTTTGCAAAGGGTGAGGAACATCTTGTCCTTCCCGCCCTCCTTCTCTCCCACGTTTCTTGTCCGTCATTTTTCCATCCCTCTGTGTCCTATCTCCTCCAAGCCTCTTCCTTTTTCTATGCGCTGAATACTCCAGGAAACTCAGTTTGCCATTCCTCATCTCATGTTGGCTCATTTTGCCCCGCAGGAGGAGCAAGGTGGTGATGTGCTTGCCCTGGGGCTGGGCTTCTTCATTTCAATACAATGATCTTTCTGCGTGCCCAAGAAAGACATGCGATTTGATTCAGTGTACTGTGTGAGTCTTTCTCCAGCATCTGCCCCTCTGGGAAAGCCGCAGTCCTCCCTCCCCTCCCCCCACTTCGTTGAAAACACACCAGAATGTAGGGTTTCCTGGCTGTACAGATTCCCTTTTAGACCCCCTGAATTTTTCTTGATTCGCCTTCTTGGTCCTTGCTTTTTTGCTCAGCTCACTGGTTTTGTCATATTTACAACTAAGACAACTCAGATGCTAAATTCAGAGGATAATAAGACTAGGCATCTGAGACTGTGATGCAAAGAAGCCTCTGCTTGGGCCAAAATAGTCACTTGCAGTATGTTTCAGGGTCCCCGCGGTCACGTGAGTGAGGTTTCGCAGCCACCGAGGGCCTGGTGGAGCTGCCGTTACACACTGTGACAGCCCACTTACAAACATTATTTGTGATTTGCACCCTGCTATCAATCGAGATTGAGAGTATTGATCGTTAACTGATTGCCGAGGACCAAAATAAAGTGAAAGGGTAATTGGCTGCCATGTCCCCCATCGATCGGATGCCACAGTTCATCGCCACGGAAATTATTTTCAAGTGCTTTGGTTTATCATTCCTAATAAATATAGAAATTGAGTAATCAAAATGACTTACATTCCCATCGAACCAAAAGCTTTTAAGGAAGTGTCTGTGTTTAAGTGAGTCCCGTGGTCTTCTCTGGATTTCCAGTTGCGCCCCAGGGCGCTTCCCTCAGAGCTGGGGGGAAAGCCTGCCTTAAGGAAGAAATACAGGCTCTCGCCCTCTGAGCAGGAATCTGGGGCTCCAGCCCTCTTCCAGGGATTCTTCTGCAGCTGTGGCCCCTGGGCCCGGAAGGAAGACCCCTGCTTCCTGGTCTTCTCTGCTGTACACTAAACAGTTTCACACCGCAGCCAACTCTGTACTTAGCTCTCCCCCCTGGCCTTGATCGCGGCTGTTCTGATCGTGGGGTTTTGTTTGTGGTTTTGTTTTTGGGAGTTTGGGTCTTTTTTGGAGATGGGGGTCTCCCTGGCTGGCTTGGAATTCACTACATAGACCAGGCTGGCCTAAAACTCACAGACATTTGCCTGTCTCTGCTTACGGAGTGTGCTAGCATTAATGACCACACTAGACCTCAACATACTGATGGTTGTTACTGTTGTTTTGTTTTTGTTTTTGTTTTTAGATTTTATTTTTATTCTGTGTATAAGGGTGTCTGCCGGTATATATGTCTGTGCAACATATATGTGTGTTGCTTGCAGACGTCAAAAGGGGTCAGACCCCATGGTGCTTGAGTTGCAGAGCTTATGAGATGCCATGTGGGTGCTAGGAACCCAACCAGGGTCTTCTGGACGGGCAACCAGTCCTCTAAGACACTGGGTCCTCTCTCCAGCCCTGAAAATAACTGAAATAATTGTGAAGTTTTTACTGTTATTGGTTTGGTTTGGTTTTTTAAGACAGGGTCTCACTATGTAGCCCAGGTTGTCCTGGAACTCACTCTGTAGACCAGGCTGGCCTCAAACTCACAGAGATCCTCCTGCCTCTGCTTTCTTGGTACAGGAATTAAAGGTCTGTGCTCTTATACTCAGTAATTGTTGTTTTTAGTTTTTAGTTTTATTTACTTTTTTCTTTCTTTCTCTTTCTCCCCGTCTTTCCTCTCCTTCCCTCCTTTCTTTTCTTTCTTGTCCTTCCCTCTGTCCCTTCCACATTTCCTTCTTCCCTTCCCTTTCTCTTCCATCCGTCCCACTCTTTCCCTCCTTTCCTTCCTCTTCCCTCTGCTCTCTTCCCATTCTCCTACTGAACTTCTATCCCTCCATCCTTTCCTTCTTTCTCTTTCTGTTATTCTTATTTTATTTCTTTCTTCTGAAGTTGGTTGTATAGCCCAGGCTATCCTTAAACTTACTTTCTAGATCTGGCTACCCAAGGATTCTAACCCTCCAGCGACTCCTGCCTCAGCCTCCCCTGCTGCAATTGCAGGTATGTGCTGCCATGCCTGGCACTGATGTCAAAGGAAGACCTACGCTCCTCTGCAGCAGGTGACAAGAGGAAGGTAAAGCAGCAGTGTCAGCTTTAGGAATTGAGGCACTATTGCAGAGCACCGTGCAGCAAGAACGTACTGCACAGCGTACCATGTGGTAGTAGAGCTGGGAGTTTCTCACTGGTGCTAGTGATGTGCAAACTCTCACAATCAAAATGACCAGTTTTTATGTGGAAAGTGAGTTGGTACCATAACAACCAAAAGGAAAGAAAGTCGGAACCCAGAAAATGGGCAGCTGAGTTTCAGGCACATGACATGGTGCAGAAATGCATGAGAGGTAGAGTGGCACCTTTGCCTGGGAGTGTGTATGTGTGTGTGTGTGTGTGTGTGTGTGTGTGTGTGTGTGTGCGTGCGTGTGTGTGTTTATGTCTGTATCTGTGTTTATGTGTTTATGTCTGTATCTGTGTTTGTATGTTTATGTCTGTGTGTATCTGTGTATGTTTGTGAGTGTGTGTTTGCATGTGTGTGCATGCCTATAAGTGGCTTCGGTAATGTCGCAACTATTGAGTGAGTGTAAAATGGTTTGAAGAGGGTCCTGGGAAGCTGTGTGGAAACCCATGACAGCAGGTTAGCATATAACAACTGTGGAAAATGTCATCAACTGGCAGGTGTCTGCAGTGCACACACAGGAGAACTTGGTGTTGCTCTCATGCTGTCCTACTCTATATCTGTTGGGTTAGAACACAATTGCGTTGTCAAAACAAGTTTAGTCACAGTGTCTGCTGTATCATATGATTTGTATGTAGGAGTCTCGTGTGTAATTTTAAACTTTCCAATATCCATGTCTAAAACATAAATAGATAAAATTAACTCAGACAATATATTTTTATTTAATCCACTATATTTAATGTACCTTATCAAGGTACCATTTCATGTGCCATTTCAAAGCTTATTGAGATGTTACACATTTCTTTACCTCTCTGAACTTGTGTACTTGCTTTTGCCCACAGCACATCTTAATTTAGAATGGTTGTACTTTGAAGGGTCCCTAATCACACATGGTTCACATTTGCATGTTGCACATCAGACAGGTAGAGATAAGAACACTGGGTAGTGAGGTTAAAAAAACAACAAGAGAATGTGCAGGTGGAAATAGAAATGTGCTCTAAGGACAGATGTCCCAATGTTTGGTGACCTAAGGTGACCTTGGTGTGTCATATTTGGGGGGGATATGCAGAAACACCCGTATGGAGGAGATGAAGAGCGAGAGACTGTGCTCAGAGAGCAGACTCCAGTGAGAATTATGCCCTTCATTTCCCTCTGACCCTGGGTACCAGTGAAATGTGTCAAAGCTGGGCCAACCTTTGTGAGCCTCCCTGGAACAAGAGCCATGCCTGCAGAGCAACTTGTCCTTGGCCTTTGGTTAGTCCAGGCTAACTCTATAGTAGGTTACAGGACAGTTCCCTTGGGCTAACTTTAGCTCCTTTGTTGGACTGTCACAGGCTAGGTAGGTGAAGGTCTTGCTTTTGAAGCCTAGGCTGGCCTTGAACTCACTATGTAGACTAGACAAGCCCCCAAATCACGGTAGGCCTCCTATCTTACCCTTCCAAGTGCTGCAATCATGGGTGGGAGCCAGCATGCCCAACTTACACTCTTGAATAGCAAGACCAGAAAAGTTAAGCTAGGCTGTTCTTTGGAACTGTTGTCAGTCACTCACTGGTGTGAATCCATCAATGGAGCGTCATTGGTTCTCCCCTCTCCTCCCCTCTATGTCATGTCCAGATCTGGGTCTGCTTCCCATCCATCCGTTCTCGTTCTCCTTCCTCCTGGGCACATTGGCTTGGATATTTTTCCAGTCTCTATTGCTTTCTCAAGACCTCAGGTTAGACAGCCCCAAGAGAGTCCGCCTGGTCCTGCTAACTTAAGCACCCATCTCGATCCACTTCTTACCAGGTCAGTCTCTAGCTTCCTTGCATTCCTTCATCATGACCTCTGTTCTGTAAGCGTCTGGTGCTTGACTAGAAGCTCTTAAAGACATCTCTTAGCTTCACCTGCAGAGTGCTCAGTTTGAAGATGACATTGTAGATGCTTTCATCACAGTATAAGCCAGGAACATTCAGGGGCCAGATTACAAGAACCTCTGAGCCTGAACTCCTGAGGTTTTCAACATGGTTTCCTGTTGATGTTTTTTTTTTTTTAAAATAAAACTGTGTTTGTTTCTATTAGTTTATTTCTTAACTCAAGTATCACACAGATATCTGAAACTCTTTTATATTTGTTTATAAGGCTTTACAACACAATCTTGAGCAATTTAAGCCTCTTCTTAACCCTTTATGTTATTCTGACTCCATCTTTACCAAAAATCCCCAAGTTCCTTGGTTTTTTGGTTCTTTCTTTGCTCCAGCTGAATTTTCTTCATCTCTCCTGCACCTCTGCGCATGACTGACTTCCCCTGGGTGAATCCCCCACTTCCTCCTATAACGCCTCCTTCCCCAGCTGGCAGGAAGTCCAGCCCTGTTCTCTCTCCTGCTCAAGCAATTGGCTGTACGTTGCTTTATTGGTGTATTAGGGGACAATTGGAGAGCAATGTTTATACAGCAATTAGACAGGAGATTCTTAGGACAAGGATTCCAACCAGGTACAGAAATCAGCATGAATTACACAATAACCCGTGTTAACAGTTTCCAGAGCAGTCAATGGCTTGAAAACTGTCAATTGTATCATAGCACACAGGTATTTAAACCTTTTCAGTGGCTTCTCGTGGCTTTTAGAAGCCCCCTCCCCTTATAGGCAGGAAGCCCCTCCCACCTATACCAACCTTTCAAAGTCCTGAGCTTCCCCTGCTTAGAGCTCCTTCCCTGGCCTCGAATGTTTGAACTCTTTCCACCTCATGGCCTTCGTCTTGGTGGTTGCCTTGGCCTCAAGTAGTCTCACTCCACCTCCAGGTCTTCGGATGATTGACACACTCTCTACGTGATGTCTTATTGAAATGACCTCCCCTCACCCCTTATCTCACCACCCTCCTATTATTCCCTCATAAGCCTCGTCTCTATGAATAATCCCTTTGTCTGCTCTCCCATTTCCCCCTCCTTCCTTTCAGTGTGAATTCCCTCATGGCTGGGCCTCTGTCTGCCTTCCCCCCAGCTGTTCCCAGGCACCTAGCAGATACAGGATCTTGGTGAGATCCTCACACAAATGACCAAAGGCCAACCTGTGCCCTTGATCAGTTCGACTAGATGAGAACGTGGGGTCCCTAGCTTACACTGGAGAGTCATTTTGGCCCCAGCTTGGGTCTCCACACAAACCATGCCTTATTAACTGTCCCTACCGCCACGAGACAATATCCTGACAAAAAGCAACTTAAAGAAGAAATGCATTGTTTCGGCTCACTGATGGAGGATACAGGCCATCATGGCAGGGGAGGGAGGCATGGGGCCCAGGGGCTTGGGGAGGCAGCTGGCCACATAGAATCTGTACTCAAGAAGCAGAGAGAAATGAATAATGGTGCTCAGCTTGCTTGCGTTTTAAATTCAGTACAAGATCCCAATCTATAACAACAGTGCCACCCACATTTAGGGTGTGAGTCCCATTTCGAGTTAATATAAGCTACAAAAATCTCTCATAGACATGCCTAGAGGCTTGTCTTCTAGGTATTTCTAGACGCTGTCAAGCTAACAATATTAGCCGTCACACATGGTTCCTGACATAAGAATTCTTGTGCAAGTAGCTTGTTTGAGAGGTGTCACTATGACTGTGGGAGGCAAGTCGGTCTGGGACCAGGAACCAAGCTTGATGCCTTGTAGGTAACTAAAGAGGCCACTTGGGAAGTCGGGAACTGTCATCCTCCCCACACGGTTTCCTCCCGGATGACCCTGAGGCAGAGGCTGAGGAGGGATGACAATGTAGCAGAAATAAAGGCAAGAGGGAAAGATGATCCTGTGTCCTGGGGGGAAAAAATCAATAATTTGGGTCTATGGGTTTCTTTGCAGCCAGGACCAAATATATGCTCTTATATTTCAAAAGGCCTGAAGGGTTTGGTAACACAGGGGGAAAGGAAAAGGCCAGAAGAGAGTGTTGGGTTCCCCGGAGCTGCAGTTACAGGCTGTTGTGAGCTAGCTGATGTGGATGCTAAGAACCGGACTCAGGAGGAATAACAGTCTCGTCTCTTAACGGATAAGGTCTGAGAGTTGAGGGCGAGCAGGGCAGCGCAAGGGCTGCTCACCTCGCACTAGTGACTCTTTCAGTAACTGTCAGAACTCAGAAGGTTTCCTTGTAGGCTTCATCTTCACCAATAGCAGCAGGCACATGATCATGGCTGATGCACATCATGAAATGGGTAAACCATAAAATGGGAACAGAACAACTCACGGAGATAGTAAGAGTAGGGATAAAACAACATGTGAAAGAATCCTGAGTGTTAGAAAACCTTGCATTTTCCCAACTTTAAATGGCATGTAAATTCAAGAATGCCTGATTTTGTACAGTGTAGGGACCGTCAATATCTACAGATGATACCTGTCTCAGATTCTTTTCCTGTCGCTGTGATAAAAATACCCCGACAAGAGCAGCTTATTGGGGAAAGTGTTTATTATGACCCACAGTCCGAGGGCACGGTGGTTCACATGGTAGAGACAGCAGCAGGCACTTGAGGGAGCCAATCATATTCCACCTAGTCAGGAACCAGAGAGAGAGAGAGAGATGAATGCTGGCACTCAGCTCACTACTTCCTCTCTGTACAATCCAGGGTACCAGCCAAGGGAGTAGTAACACCCACAGTGATGCCACACACAGTAGGTGGACCTTCCTACCGCAGTTAACCTAATCAAGGTAACCCTCCATGAGAATTCCCAGAGACCCATCATCCCAGGTGATTCTGAATCTCTTCGAGCTGACAACTGAGACCAACCATCACACCATCCTATGTTTTTTATCCCCCTAAGATCTCAGATAAAGAATTTTGTAGACGACTCAAAACAGGATGCTCTGCACACAGGGAACTCTTGGATAGCCTTTCACTGATTGATAGCTAGACTGATGCTCAGGCCATCATGGCTGAGAGACGGCCAGTTAGCTCCCTAATTCTGTTTAGCATCCAGGTTTCTGTATCTATTGTAAACAGTTTTAATTTGTGTATGTGTACATGTTTGTGTGTAAGTACATGTGTGTGAAAGCCAGAGATCAACCTTGGCTGTCACTATTCAGATACCACACCTTTTTTTTTGTTTTGGAGTTTTTGTTTTGTTTTGTGTGTGTGTGTTTGTTTTGTTTTGTTTGGGTTTTTGTTTGTTTGTTTGTTTTTATTTTGTTTTTTTGGTTTTTCGAGACAAGGTTTCTCTGTGTAGCCTTGGCTTTCCTGGACTCACTTTGTAAACCAGGCTGGCCTCGAACTCACAGAAATCTGCCTGCCTCTGCCACCCGAGTGCTGGGATTTTTTTTTTTTTTGGTTCTTCGAGACAGGGTTTCTCTATGTAGCCTTGGCTGTCCTAGACTCACTTTGTAGACCAGGCTAGCCTCGAACTCACAGTGATCTACCTGCCTCTGCCTCCTGAGTGCTGGAATAAAAGGCATATGTCATGACATTCAGCTCACACCTTGGGTTTTGAGACAGCCTATCACTGGCCTGCAGCTAGCAAGTCCCAGGGGTTCTTCACAGTACTGAGATAATAAACACATACCACCATGAGCCGCCTTCTTCTTCTTCTTCCTCTTCCTCTTCCTCTTCCTCTTCCTTTCTTCTTCCTCCTCTTCCTCTTCTTTTTGTTTTTCCAGACAGGGTTTCTCTGTGTAGCCCTGGGTGTTCTAGGCTCCCTTTGTAGACCAGGCTGGCCTCGAACTCACAGCAATCCGCTTGCCTCTGCCTCCTGAGTGCTGAGATGAAAGGCGTGAGCCACCACACCTGGCTTTTTTTTTTTTTTAAGTGCTTTCTAGAGAGGAATCTCAAGTCCTTATGTTGGCACAGCAAGTGCATTGCCACCTGAAGCATCTCCTCAGCCCTTTTTGGAGTTCTTGTGTGCTCTGTGTGTATTTCACTAGCTGCATCGAGTATAGTTTTTGTATTTATGCAAAGCTGCTAATGTGTTTCTGGCTACATCATGAGCAATGGGCTTCTGACAGCTCTGTTCATTAGTCAGCTTGGGGGAAAAAATAAGAGAAAACACATTGATATAGAAACAGAGTGTGAGCCAGCAATTATCCTCAGAGAGCACAATTGAAACCACATTTTATTTAAATATTTATCTCGTGAATTGATTCAGA
This sequence comes from Acomys minous, assembly GCF_964271855.1. Classification (NCBI taxonomy): domain Eukaryota; kingdom Metazoa; phylum Chordata; class Mammalia; order Rodentia; family Muridae; genus Acomys; species Acomys minous. Next base: position 44,634,236 of record NC_140500.1, read on the forward strand.
CAAAACAAGGAGCTGGGCTTTTTTTTTTCTCTTTCTTCTTTCTTTCTTTTCTTTTCTTTCTTTCTTTTTTTTTAATTTATGAATGACTTTGCCGCCAAACTGGGAAGAGCGAGATCGCTGCTTGAGTTGGGTCTGCTGCCGTCCGTGGCTCAGAGCAAAAGACAGTGAACCAACATCCAATTATTCATTGTGATGTGGCATTAGGATTGCCATGTGTGAAGGCATCAAGCTGATAACAAGTGCAGCTGTTCAGTTAGCAAGCCCAGTGCTGCGCGGGAAGGAAGAGAGGAAAGCCAGGAGAGAACTGTCAGCGGCAACAGTAGCAAGGACCGCGAGCTCAGTACTGTTCCCGCCCCAGTTTCCCCACCAACCGCCACCCCCTGCCACCCCCCACCCCGTGCCCAGAGCTGAGCGTGATGATGGCAATCTGCCAGGCGGGCAGGCGGGCGGCGTTCAGCTGGCCTGTCTGCTTTCCATTTCCGGTTGCTATGTATGTTATAGTGACGGGCCGCTAGGTTTTAAGTATTAATGGAGAACGATTTGGGGACCTATGTCTTGACGGGGCCTCTGGGAACAGCAATGCCAGGCAGTTTTCCAGTTTGTTGGCAGGCGTGTCACTGCTCATTTAGGGAGGTGAGGCCAGGAGAGCCCCGATGGCCAGAACCTCTCATCCATTTGCGTTGACCCCCAATCTTGTCGAGGCTGCTTGTACTGAGTCCCATCTCCAACACACAGAGAAAGAATGGACATGAACTCACCTTTGCTTGGCAACAGGACCGTAGACAGGAGATGGAGAAGCAGGCGCATCCTGTGGGCTCTTCTACAAATGTAGATCCTTACTGTTCCATAGCGAGTCGTTGTTGATGCTGTTGTTATTTTTGTTGGTTGGTTGGTTTTTCTTATTCCTCTCTTATCAGACATTGAGTCTTTTGCAGTTTTGTCAACTTTTTCAAAGACCGACTACCTTTGCCCAGCCCATTCCGGATGTTTACCTTACTTCTCTATCAGGGCACCTCACCGGCTGTGCTACTGCTAGGTGAGGCTCTCCGAGGACCTGGGGTTTGCCCTGCAAAACGCTCGAGGCTGCTGTCAGGGAGGAATCTGGGAAGAAGAGCAGATGTGTGCTTCCGACCTGGGTTGTCAGGAGCTGTAGGTAGCCTTTGGGAAGGCAGAACTTCGGGAAGGAACGGAAGCCATTCGGCAAGCTGTAGATAGAAATACAAGAGAGAACCTGGGGCGTGGTTGCGCACGCCTTCAATCCCAGCACTGGGGAGGCAGAGGCAGGTGGATCCCTGTGAGTTTGAGGCCAGCCTTGTCTACAAAGTGATTCTAAGATAGCCAGGACTACAAGAGAAACCCTGTCTTAAAAACAACAAACAGGCAAACAAAAAACAGGAAAAAAATACAAGAGAGAGGTAGATGGGGGGCTTCAGTTTATAATTTTATGCGAGCACAGAAGAGCCTCAACAAATCTTACAGAGAAATGGGTGTTCAGGACAGAGAGAGTGGACAGAAAACAGTTACCATAACTTCTCTATACCAGTTTACATTTGGTATAAACAAGGAAAGCTGTTAGTACTGGGAAGGAAGGTCAAGGTTTTTATTGCCCATGCTGGATGTGAGAGTGTGTTTGGAGGTTCTAGCAGAGGAGCCCCGCTATTCCAATGCCCTTGACCGAAGACCAGGTTTCCTCTATTTGGTGTTTAGCTTCTGGGGGGAAATTCATGGTGCGGCGAGGGAGGAGGCAGACACCAGCCTACCCAGCCAAATCAGCTGCATCAACCTTGGCGATCAATGGGGTGGCAGATGTCGCAGCCAGACCGCCTTCACATCCCTGTTGCATATGTTGGCAGAAGCCTTCTAGAACAGCTGGGCTGTAAGGCTTCCATGTTTAAAGCTGTCCTGTTGGAATGCAGCGGGGTGTGGCTTCACTTCTTTTTTGGTGTGCTACTTTGGGTATTCAGTTTGCTAAGCCTTCTCAGAAACAGTGTAACCCAGGCACTAGCTCACAGGAACCAAACTCAAAAGAGGCTAATGTATAAAGCCGGAAGGAGAGATTTTATATAATGCTAGTTAGAGGAAAAAAAAAAAACAATTCACTGTATTCTCAATGTTGACCGTATTTTTTCCCTGTCTCTGTATGGAACGGAACTTCCTGTGGAGTTCGATAGAGGGTTAGGAGTTGCTTCCTAAGCTTGGACGTGGTGACCTTCTGGTGACCTTCAGAAGTGGATGTGTTAGCAGAGACTCCTGGAGAGATGAGATGAGAAATCAAAGGTAGCTTGACCTATGTAATGAAAGAATGTGTTTGCTTGTGTGATGGGGAAGGCGGGGTTCAGGTGCAGTTGGTTCCAGGAATTCTGTGTTGGGAAGACCCTGCCCCTCATCCATGTAGTCCAGTGAAGGATGCTGACTACGTGCTGAGGACAGGGGTGACTCTAATGGCCACATGTCCCTAAGCAAGGTGTCTCCTTGAGGATCCTTTAAATATCCAGAAACCAAGTTATTAATCCAAGATAATGTTAACCCAGGCAGCAGTAGGAAGTAACCACTGCGTTTGTCCTCTTGAAAAACAAAGCAAACCCACACATGCCAGGGACTCTCTCAGACTATCCTGTGCGGAATTAAGAGTTATTCTTTCTACATTAACTAATATAGCAAATTATGACAGCAGTAGTTTTCTTTAACCAGCTAGTTTCCCAATGACACAGAGAGACTGTGATTTATTTTTTTTAAGCCGTAAGCACTATGCTGGGCAGATTCTGAGCTACTCTAATCCTAGTACCTTTAAAACCCACATCAAAGCCAATCGCTTGCCAATCTGATGCCTCCTGGGGCAGCCTCTGCTCCATCAGTCTGTCCTTGCAGCCACAAGCTCCTGGCCATCTTGCCTTGTCTCACCTCTTCTGATTTTCTCTCTATCCTCCCCTCTCTTGAACTCAAGCCCTGGCACCTAAAACTCTGCCCTCCTCTCTTCTACCCACTCATAGACTTCAGCATCTTTATTTACCCAATCAGGGATAATTGGGGAACGTTCCTTAACATCACGTGTTACAGGAGATAGTTCAACATTCATAACAATGCCCATGGCACATCTCAAGGCACTGAAACCACGGTTGGGTTTTTCCTCCTACAGTCCTGGTCAGAAGACTTGCAGCAGGAGGTCTCTTCATGGCCTTTGTCTTAGGGAATCCACGTGACAGGTTTGCTGGATCCCAACCATGTCTGCAGTTAACCACTGCAGGCATACCTGTCTTGGAGGGCAAAGGACCAGTGCTGAAGGAGACCAGCCCATCACATGGGCATGTGAGTCCCTTAGGGCTTTTTTGCAGAAATGCAAACTCTGATTAAGGGTATAAGAGGGGGACTCCGACTCTGAATTTCCTACCAATTTCTAAATAGTAACCCTGCAATGGGTCTGCAGCAAACAGCCCAGGAAACATAGCTTCTAGGCCTATGTTGACACTTGCAGCCAGCGTTGCCCTTCTGTGACTGCTGTGCTGGAACACTGTGTCAGTCACAGTGCGGGGAAGGCCACCCTAGGCTCTGAAGGCTGAGGAGATTGCTAAGCATGCTACTGTGCAGATGACTCCAAACAAAATCACCATCCCAGGATGCCACACCCCATTCTGCCAGGCCACTCAGGCCACTCACCTGCCCTGTGCACACAAGTTGTGGGTACCTGCAGCACACCTGAGTCAGTGCAAGCTTCCGGGTACAGACCCCAGGGTGGAGCTTGGGTCTCCTTGTTTCATTTCTAGCTTCTGTTGATGGACTTTAATGACATGTTAGCCAGCTCATTTGCTCAATGAAACCCCTTCTTGCAGGAACTTGACACAGCATGTAACCTACTTATATGCCCATTTTTTCCAGATTCCTTAGTGTGGGGCTCTCTTAGGTCATATTTCAGCTTTTGGGGGAAAATCATCATTTAAAAATGGATAGGTTTTAAGTATTATTTTATATTTGGTATATGTAAATATGTAGATGTATATACATGTTGCCATGTGTGTGCGAACATGTGTGTAAGGTGCTCATATATGTATGTGCACATGCATGTGGAGCGCAGGGGTTGGGTGTCTCTGCAGTAACTCTCCACCTTATTTTTTGAGAGTGAGGGTCTCTGATTTGAGTAGACTGGCTAGGCAGCAAGCCCCAGAGTGTCTGCTTCCCCAGTGCTGGAATTGTAAGTACATACTATCACACACAGCTTTTATGTAGGTGCTGGGATTTGAACTTAGGTCCTCAGACTTGCACAGCAAGCACTTTGCTGGCTGCCCCAACTGTCAGTTCTATAGTACATAACCCATGAATAATCACACAAGTTAAACAGTACAAAATAGTGTAGTGGGAAACAAACTTCCACTGTCCCTCCCCTTGCTCCCAGCCACCCCCTCTTTTTCCACAGGCCATGTTGCTTCCCTCCCTCCCTCCCACCCACCCTCTCTCTCTCTCTCTCCCTCTTTTCTTTCTTTTTTTCTCTTTGTGTTTGTTTGCTTGTTGTTTTCAAGACAGAGTTCCTTTGTGTAGCCCTGGCTGACCTGGAACTTGCTCTGTAGACTGGGCTGGCCTCAAACTCAGAGATCTACCTGCCTCTGCCTCCCAAGTGCTGGGATTAAAGCCATGTGCCACGATGCCTGGCATTTCTGTTTCTTGAGTATCATTTCAGGATGAATCTCAGTATTACTAGAGCTCTATGAATGAATGGATGGATGGATGATGGATGATTGATTCATACATGCAGAAGTGGTTTAATCAACAATAGGGAGTGTCTAGAAATGACCAATGTGTCAGCTTCCTGGGGTTGCTGTATGCTTGCCCCAGCTTGGGGGAGCTTAAGATAAAAGAGTGTATTCTCCCACAGTTGTGGACCTAAGAAATCCAAACCCCAGTTACTGGTAGGGCTGGCTCCTTCTGGGGGCTGTGAGGTAACTCCACCTCACATCTCTCCGAACTTCTGGTGGAAGGCAGCAATCCTTGGGTTACCTCAACTTGTAGAAGAAGCTCTCCAGTCTCTGCCTGTATCATCCCACTGTGTCCCCCGTCTGTGACTGTGCACAAACTCCTTATCATTTAAGGAAAACAGTCCCTTGAGGAGGCCGCTTGATCCCGTAGGATCCTAGCTGGGACTGTCCTTAAAGATGGCAGCTTTCAGAGGGATGGAATAAGAAAATGCCGCACAGCACTGCCACCGACACCACCACACGTCCTTCTATAGTCTTCTGATCCTTGTATCTTAGGCACTGAGCCACATCTCTCCATGGGGATGTGCCTTTGAGCACTGGCTAAGAGTTGGTGGGTGGCTGCTCCAAGGTTATCTTCAAGTCCTCTCTAGACAGATGTTTAGGCTCTGCCGTTCTACTTCTAGGTCAAGTGGCCTGGGAAAACAGATGACTCCCAGATTTCATAGAGGCAGAGTTTGCAGAGACCAGATGTAGCAGCAAGCAGCTTCCCAGGCACGCAGGAAAGCACCGCCTCGTCTCAGCATGAACTCACACTTTACTACTTACGACTGAGTGACAACAGTGGCACGTTCCGCCTTTGATCGAATGGGTCCCCACCACAGCCAGCAAGGCCTACTTTTAAGATGCTTACCATTGCTTTTATTAGACAACAGAAGTGTGTCCCTGTGTTGTACCAGCGTCAAATGACGGAGATACAGGAGCAATGGCGCTCAGGAGCCCGTGCCCTCTTGGATCATGTTCAACAGCCTTGAGCAGATCTCTGCAGGAAGCTGTGCATGCAACCCAGGGGCGGACATTACATGAGATGTTAGTGAGAGGCAGCATGCCACCACCAATAGTTATATGGTGACTGGCGATCACCTGAGCCACTAGGATGGAGTGGGGACAAAATATTCTGCATAAGCAAAGGTCCAGTGGCTGAACAACGTGCAACATGTGTGTGGGAAGCCATAATTATAGGTACTGTTGGGGCACAGCGAAGGCGGTGGGATGGAAGAGAGGGAGGGGGGTCTAGCCTGGGCATCCTATGTGACATCTCGGTCATGTCTGTTTTCCTCCTCCTGAGTCACATGCAGTGAAGTAGTAAGAAAACCAGGGCTTTTCCTCCATGGCCCACTCAAGCTCATCCTGCATAGCCATCCTAGGAGAGCAAAGATGATGGGTCTCTGGGCTTTCATCTTGGCAGCCTGATTGCTGGAACCAGGATGTTGGCAGAGAGGACCCAAGGACCCAGCGCCAATAAAATGCTAGTGCAGAAACTGGATTGCCCCAAGAAGAGCAAAGCAACAGACGTGGGAACAGCATCCCTTACAATTCCATCCTTGTATTTTAAGAACAGCGATGATGCAAGCCTCAGGAAGAGGCTGGCGGAAGGCGAGAAGCACCCTGAGCCACGGCTGTATGGAGGCTGGCCATCTGGAGCCGAGTCTGCCTCATCAAACAATCCCTAATTGTTTTTAATAAGGTGCGCAAGTTATGTTTGGCTTCCTCTGCTCCTTGCTGTCTCCTGTTGAGTCTGTTTTTTATTTTCTTATGAAACAATAAGGCCAATATAATTAAAAAGGAGTGAACATATTTACCTCCCTGAGAATGGGGCAGGTAATTAAGAGCTTCTTGGAGATGAGTTGCTGAATTTCTTTCTTTCTTTCTTTTCTTTTCTTTTTTTTTTTTTTTTCCTTCATGGTGTCATTTTAACAATGGAGGAGATCAGCAAGGGTGATATGTAAGTTCTCTTGTTCATCTTCCATTCGATTTGAAGCTGTGGTCAATCGGAAGAGGGTGAGGACAGAAACCTGGGCTCTGAGATCGCCTAGTAAGCCAGGTCTAGCGTGTCCCTATGCTTTGAGGACACTTGATAGTATTTGCGAGTTGACTAACTGACAGGAGAAGGAAGGGCATACATCCTGGGCTAGCAGGTTGGCATAATGGAAAACCTTATCACAAATATTGTCCTATTGAATTTTTTCAATGTCTGGTAGAAGTGATTGCATTTTCAGATGATCCTGATTGGCTAGTGGGGGAGGGGCAGGGCGGGGGAAGATCTGGGGCCTTGAAGATGGCTCAGTGGGTGAAGGCTCTTGATGAACTGGCCTGACAACCTGAGTTTGATCTGTGGGGCGCACATACAGGTGGGAGGACAGAACCAACCCCACAAAGTTGCTCTCTGACCTCTGTGCTTTTGCCTCTATCATTTATACTAACAGTGAGAATAAGTGGTCCGTGTGCCCCTAATCAGCTTAATCAGCTCTAGGAGGGAAAGTGAAGAGTAACAGAGGGAAAATTTAAACATCAGTTTGCAGAGACCAGCAAGGGAGCCATACCTGATAAAGGACTCTGTTGGTTCAGGCTATAGAAAGTGATGAGAACAAAGAAGCAGCTGCTTTCCTGAGTCCCCAAGGTCTAGGCCTCCAAGGAGGGGCAGGGACATGCTTCGTTGGGACGTGGAGGCTCAGATGGGTGCCTTCTGCTGATGATATTTGAACCACTTTACATGTCAGGGCATGACATGTGTTGGAACATGTTGTGATGTTTACGCCTCTTGAGCACCCTGTGAGGTGTGGCTTATCGAACCCAGTTCTCTGGCAAGGACACAGAGACTTAAGAAGTTCAGAAATGGGGACAGATCTACACAGCATTGGCAGAGCCAGGATCTGAACCCAGATGGGGCATTTTTAAAGGCTGTGGTCCTAACGCCATGCTTACACTGGCGTTCTACTTCATCTTTAGCTTCTGCATCATCAGAAGCAAGGTGGCGTTGTGTCATGTGCCTTTACCTCAGGGGTCCCCTATTGGGGAGCTCAGTCATAGAATTTTGTGTTGCAGTTAATTTTATAAAACAGTGTTTGTTTCTCTTAGTTTTATTTCTTAACCTGGCTATCACACAAATAATTGAGACTCTTGTAATACGAGGCTTCACAACACAATCTGGGCAGTTTACACCTGTTCTTAGCCCTCTATGCCAGTTTGTCTGACTCCCAGCAAACATCCCAGTGATACTTACTTGTACTTTGTAGCTTTCCTCAGCTCCTTCTTCCTGATCTTCCTTGGATGGCTACCCAGGATGCATCCCCTGGTTGAATCCTCCACTTTCTCTCCTACCTCCTCCTCCCCTGGCAGACAGGAAGTCCATCCCTATTCTCTGCCCTGTTCATCGATTGGCTGTATAAAGCTGCTTTAATGACATGTGGAGGGACGAGTGGGGAGCAGAGTTTGCACAACAGTTAGACAGTAAATTCTCAGAACAAAGCTTGCAGCCAGACATGAGGGCTAAAGAAATCAGCATTTAAACCACACAACAACCTTATTTATGCCTACAGCTTTGTTTTATTTGTTGCTTGACTTTGTCCGATACAGGATCTTACTAGGTAGCCCAGGATAGCCTCAGACTCCTAATCCTCCCACCGCAAGCCGAGTGCTGGGATTACATGCAGACAGGGGACAACCAGTAACTGCTCCTGTTTTTAAACAGACAATATCAAGTGTGGAGCAAGGTGACTTACTCCACTCACCCCAGTAGTCTGGTGGCTGAGATAAGAATAAGAAGATAACCAAGAATTGGAGGCCAGCCTAGACCACCTAATAAGTTCTGGGCTAGCTCGGGCTACTCTGTCTCAACAGTACAAGCACTAAAATCTAATAGCGAAGTAGCCATACATGTATTTATTCTTTTAACAATGTCTCTTTAGTATCACCCGGGAGTAAAGATAAACAGAACAGGGACTCCCATGGGATTTATGGCTCAGACTTAATCTCCCAGGACTAAGAAGATGAAGATAGATACAGAAAACCAAACCATGGGTCACACTGTACCTGCCACAGTAGGTCCACAGTTGTGCTATTGCCTCAGTGTGTCTCCATGGTAGCGCATGCTTTTTGGTACACAGTGTATCACGGAAGATTTTATTGAAGGAAAGGATGATGTTTGAGTCAAGCCTGGGAGGCCAGGGATGGCCGGGAGAGAGTGGGATAGACAAGCTGTGCCAGGGCAAGATGGAGGCAGTTCTGAGGGTGTGTGTACAAGTGAGAGCATGATGCCAGAGAGAGGATATGTGGCAAAGGCTGGCCAAAGTGCCTCAAGTCAAGCGAAGGAGCCTAGGCTGCTCAGTGAAGAGAAGCTATGGGAATCTGTTTCTTGGAATACGAGGGGAGGATGTCTGGAGCTGTGGACTCGTGTCTGGACTATTAACTGTGAGGGTGCATTCCATCTGCTGTGATGATCGGTACTGCTTCAGTGGCCAGTAATGGGAACTCACCCTCATTTGGCCCCAACAGAAAACAATCAATTGGTTCAGTAAAGTCCAGAGGAATGGTGAGGGTTGATAAAGGCTAGACTTTGACCATCAAGCAAAATAGCTGCACCTGAGTTAGTGCCTTTCCTCTCCTCCTCTTCTCTTCCCTCCCCCTCCCCACCCGTCCTCCCTCTCCTCTCCTTCCCTCCACTTTTCTCTCTTTTCCTCCGCCTTCTCTCCTTTCTTCTCCCTTTTTCTTCCATCTCTTCCCCACCTCTGTCTTCTCCTCCCTGCACTTCTGCTTTTCTTTTCTCTTCTTTTACCCTCCTGCATCCTAAGCCCCACCCTCCCACAGCAGCATCTCTGCCTAGCGTCAGTCTTTCTCAACAGCAAGTCAGCCTGCCCAGAGTCGAGCTTCATTTGGCTGTGATTGGCTCACAAGCTCAACTTGGAGCCGAGGGCTCTAGCTGAAATGGTGCAGAACTCTGCTGAATTAAGCATGGGTCCCATCCCACTGAAGGAGAAATCTCAGCTGGCCCATAGAGGCTCTGGTTCTGAGGAGAAAAAACAAACAAAGCCACCAAAACCTAGGATGTTGTCATCAAATGAAGAAAGAACCCAAGCCTGGCAGACCAAAGCAACAATACCCTTGAGAAGGCAGGACAGCTGGGAGCGCAGGGCAGTGGAGAGCCTTCTCCATCATTTGAGGGCTGCGGGTGTCCTCTGGGCGCCTTCATGTCTACTTTCTACTACAAAGCAGCAGTGTCCATGGTAGGGTTTGAAGTTGCTCTGAACTCCTCAGAAAGAGGCCCTGAAGGCAAGAGAGTAGGCTGGGCATTGCAAATAGTAGGACTTCTTTCCCTCAGGATGTAGGAGGAAGCTGGTGGTACACTCATCTCTGCAGTTTAGCTCTGCAGCTGCCAAACGGGAGTAACAATTGCTGCCCCATTTTTTTCATGTACCGTAGTATCCGTCAGTATGTCTGACGTTCAGAGAGCATCCTCCATGAAGCCCACCTGCATGCTTTTCAGTTTCTTCTGTGTTTCCTTCTGAGGACCACTTTCTCTTAACTCTTATGCTCAGACCTATGTTAATTTTTGTTATATTTACTTCTTGTGTGTGGATGTGCGCACACGTGCAAAGGCATGCTTGTGGAGATCAGAGGACCACCTCCAGAGCTCCAGTCTCTCCTCCCACCATGGTAAGTCCTGTGAATTGAACTCAGGACAGCAGGCTTGGCAGCAAGAGCCTGTAGCTACTGAGCCACCTCTCCAGCCCCCTCTGGTGGTGGAGCTGAATAAGAATGCTTGCCTGGAATGCAGCCCTGGGTTCAATCCCAAGTGGAGCATATGCCAGGGATGGCAGTGCCTGTCTGTTATCTTAACACTGGAGAGGGAAAGGCAGGGAGAAACAGAGTGAAGGTTTACATGGTGAGTTCAAGATTCGCCCAGGATACATGAAACTCTCCTAAGAAAGGAAAGGAAAGGATGTGCCATTAGTGCAAAGGTGTGACAGGGCCTCAGGATGCTCAAGGTTGGCCCCTCTGTCAGAAACTTAGCAACCTTGAGTGTCACCTTTGCTCCCACTATCTAAAGCCCGCCTCTTCCTGGCTCAGCAGGCTGCAGCTGGTTGTTTCCCAGGGCGCTGTGAACTCTGCTTCCTGGCTTCCCCTTTGACTATCCCTTCATATACAAACACGTTCTATGCTGCGACACATGGATACCACAGCTCCCCCCCCTTCTCTCTTCTGTCTTGTGTTCTCTCACACCACACCACTTTGGAGTGGGGGCGAGAGGGACATCTGCTTGGGCCTGAGCCTCCGGAGGAGGTCCTAAAAATGTCTTGAGTGGAGCTGAGTTGGAGACCGGAGAGGCGGCGTTGTGTGGAAGGCCCTGGGCAGCCCTCTCTGCTCCAGAAGGGTAGGCTAAAAGAAGCATTAAGTACCCTCATCTTCTGGGTACACTATTCCTGTTTCCTAAAGGGAGAAATATTAAACCCGGGGTGTCAGCAGCAGTCAGGGGGCGGGGGGCTGCAAGGGGCCATGGAGCTTTTCAGATCCAGTTAGACTGGGCCATTTACACAGTCCACAGAAGATAAGGGTTGTGAATTAACGCGCTGGCTGAGGCGTCCCTGCTTTTCCCAGCAGTCCATACATCATCTCTGTAGAGTGTGCTCTGTGTTACTGGACAGGGAAGGAAGGAGAAAAGCCATGGCAGGACCGTTGCAGAGGGTCAGGGTATCCACATGTCCTTTTCCTGCACAGGATGCTAAGGGCTTGTGCCTTCCATCGCTGCTGGGGGGGCAGCCATGTTGCCCCAGAGAGTCTATGGAGGAAAGAAATCTCAAGTGTAGCAGTGGAAGTTCATTAGCCTTTCAGCCCCTATCGCTATTCAGGAAATATTTTCTGTATCTTTTCTTTTCTTTTTTAATTTTTTTGGTTTTTGGTTTTTCGAGACAGGGTTTCACTGTATAGCCCTGGCCGTCCTGGATTCGCTTTATAGACCAGGCTGGCCTCAAACTCACAGAGATCCCCTTGCCTCTGCCTCCCCAAGTGCTGAGATTACAGGCATGTGCCACTAAGCCCAGCCTCTGTATCCTTTTCTTTAAGAATACATAGACTTGGGGGTCCTGAGTTCAATTCCCAGCAACCACATGGTGGCTCACAACCATCCATAATGTGATCTGATGCCCTCTTTGGCAGATAAAGCACTCATATGCAAATAAAGTTTTATTTTTATTCTTAAAAATAAAAATGCTGCGTAGTGGTGATGCACACCATTAATCCAAGCACTCAGGCGGCAGAGGCAGGCAGATTGCTGTGAGTTCAAGGCCAGCCTGGTCTACAAAGTGAGTCCAGGACAAGCAGGGCTACACAGAGAAACTCTGTCTCATAAAACAAACAAACAACAACAACAATAAACATAGCCCAACAGTGATGGTGCACACCTTTAATCCCAGCACTCCAGTGGTAGAGGGAGGCAGATCTTTGAATTCGAGGGCAGCTAGTTTACAGAGAAAGTTCCAGGGCAGCCAAGGCTACACAAAGAAACTCTGTCTTGAAAGAGAGAGAGAGAGAGAGAAAGAAGAGAGAGAGAGAGAGAGAGAGAGAGAGAGAGAGAGAGAGAGAGAGAGAGAGAGAGGGCTGGAGAGATGGCTCAGAGGTTAAGAGGACTGGCTGCTCTTCCACAGACCCTGAGTTCAATTCCCAGCAACCACATGGTGGCTCACATCTATAATGAGATCTGGTGCCCTCTTCTGGCATGCAGGCATACATGCAGGCAGAACACATTATACAGAGAGAGAGAGAGAGAGAGAGAGAGAGAGAGAGAGAGAGAGAGGGAGGGAGGGAGGGAGAAATTCGTATGCTAAATCAAATTCTCTATGCTTGTAAATCAAGTAGAGGTAAAAACTTACAGCTGGTAAAGTACATGCTGTACAAGCACGAAGACCCAAGTTCAACCCCCAGAACCTGCATTTTAAAAGTTGGGTATAGGACCATGTGTTTGCCATATCAACACTGGAGAGACAGAGACAGGCAGATACTTACATCTCACTGGCCACCCAGCCTATCCCAGTTAGCAAGTCCCAAGCAAATGAGAGCCTATCTCATTTGCTTAAGGATGGCACTTAAGGAATGACCTCTGGCCTCCACCCATGTACACACACACACACACACACACACACACACACACACACTCTCTCTCTCTCTCTCTCTCTCTCTCTCTCTCTCTCTCTCTCTCTCTCTCTCTAATATCTGGGGGCCATTTTGAAAGCAAAACGGAGGAATGAGAGTTAGGTTTATAGGTGTAAGGGGGGAGGGGTCTTGTATCATCCCTAGAGCGGTATTAAAGACACCTCTGTACAGCTTCGCTTCAGCCTCTGAGAAGGGAACCACTTGAGGGTGATGCTCAGGTGGTTAGGATAAGCAGATATTGATTCTTATGTATTGATGTATATGGAACAGCAGCCACCAACACCCCAAGCCCTCTCCCCCAGGACAGAAGACAGAGGCTCAGCTGTCCAGTTCAGGGCCCCTGGCTCTTCATAACTGGGTTCTCCCTATGATTCTCTTAACCAGCATTTTCTGATTTAAAAAACCCATTTTTTGAGGTTTCTAGGCTCAATCCACACAATTTTCAAGTCAAATGTTTTCTAAGTGACATCTGTCCCTGTCAGTTTGTGCAAGCTGATGACATGCCCCAGATGGGTAACAGTTACTCTCTCCCATATTTGGGGTGGGGTTTGCTTTCTCCAGGAGACATCTAATAGGGAGTAGAATTTTTTTTTTATTTTAAAAAGAAATGGAAAAAAGTAAGGATGTGAAAGCAGTGCAATAAGAATAATTGAAACAGCAAGTTAAAGAAGTCAGAGATCGGGCAGCAGTTGGGAGATTCCAGAGTTTCCTCATGACCTGGGTGATCACACTGACCTTCATTCAAGTTCTACTCCAGAAAATAGTAGGGCCTCCTAGATGCTTGTCTATGCCATGGGGTGGTGTATGCACCTCCCTGGAACCAGCAACTTAAGTGAGGAACCATGTGTGCCTGGCCTGTCTGTCATTCCCACTGATGGATGGGATGGGACCTGTGTTGTTAAGGTCTTTTTAATATGCATTCATACTATGTGTGATATCATCTATAGGACTTTTAATAGTGTTTGTGATGGGAACAAGAATGTCCTAGCTAAGGTGTTGGCATTATACCCATAGACCGGTGGCTATCTGGACACACTCTCAAGATGAGGCATTGTGTATGCACTATGGTTTACAGTGTGGGATTTATCCTTGATTATTTATATCTGTTCTACTCATGGCCTGGTTTCATGTGGACTGTCCAGCTGTAGCCAGAGACAGATGTGAAGACACACAGAAAGTCAGAAGGACTCAAGGTTGGTGGTGCTGAAGATGAGGGAAGGCAGTTTGGGTTTATTTATTTTTTGCTGTGATGGAATACTCTGGCCAAAACCATCTTATAGGTGGTAAAGGACTTATTTCATCACAGTCCATCATTTAAGGAAGTTAAGGCAGAAAGCATGGATTTAGGAATACTGGCTTACTCCCAGGCTCATGATCAGCTAGCTTTCTTATATATCCCAGGGCCACAGGCCTAGGCATGGTACTGCCCACAGTGGGCCGGGCTTATCTACTTATCTATATCAATTAACAGTCAAGATAGTCCCCCACAGAGATGGCCACAGGCCAGTCCCTCAAGTGAGATTCTCTTCTCATGTAACTCTGAGCTGTGTCAGCTAGGACAGCAACCATGAGCCAAACAATTCTGGAAGCTTCTAGGAGAAAGGAGAAGGGCTTTCTGGTAGAATCCCTTGTGCCAAAGGCATGACTTAGCCCAGTACCTCCTCTACGAGACCACTATGCTACAGAGAGAGACCAGAGAGATGGTTCAGTCAGTAAAACTGTTTGCTGTACAAGCTCAAAAACCTAAGTTTGGTTCCCCAGCATCCACAGAAAAATCCAGATTCACAAAAATAAGCACATACATTTAAGGGCTGGAGAGGTGCTCAGTGGTTGAGGGCACTTGATGCCATCACAGAGAATCCAAGTTTGATTCCCAGCACCTGTATCTGGTGGATCACAAATACCTGTAACCACAGCCCCAAGGGTTTCTCTTCCGGTCTCCATAGGCACTGCATCATGTGCACACACTGCCCACCACATACACCTGGATAAAATAAAAATTTTAAGTCTGGGCTTAACTACACATGCCTGTAATCCTAGCATGGGGGAAAAAGATGCCTGGGGCTGGTGGCCAGCCAGTCTACCTTAATCAGTGGACTCCAGAGAGAGACTACTTCAAAAAACAAGGCAAAGAGGAATGACAAAAAGCCATCAGATGTCCACCTCCAGCCTACACACACACCACACACACACACACACACACACGCACACGCACACGCACACGCACACGCACACGCACACACATATACACATGTATAAATGTGTCTGCATACACACTGGAACACACACACATATGCATAAAACACAAAAATAGTCACCTTGTTTTGTTTTATGCACTGCGTAGGTGGCAGTCGGTCACAGCAACACGAACTAGCCCATACATGGATTCTGAGAGAGTCAGCCCGCATACTGCAGACCTCACTAACCACCACACCGCATGGTTTCACCTACTCACAGCCAACTGCAGTCCAAACTGCTAACTGAAAAATCCCAGAAACAAACCATTCATAAGTTTAAAGTCGCACACCATTTTGAGAAGCATGGTGACATCCCTTTTCTTACAGTCTTTTGACATCATTGTTCTATTTTATTATTAATCCCTTTGAGTGCTTAACTTAGAAATCAGACTTTCTCAGAAATGTGTAATTATAGGGGAAAATAGTGTATTGCAGGTTTGGTGCAGTCGGAGATTTCAATCTGTCACTTAGGGATCTTAGGACCTACCTTTTACGTATATATTAAAAAATGCCTTGAGTCCAGTGGGAAGTGTGGATTTAGTGTTCTGGAGAGATGAGGCAAATCTAGCCCTAGACTCAGTTCTGAATCTGAGAGTAACGCATGTTCATAAAAGAAACAAGAAAGAGATTATTTCCATTGATTTTTAAAAACGTTATGCCATGTAAAATCACAAAATCACACTTACATAAACGTGGAGGTTATTATATCACCCAGGCAGTTCAACAGTTGGTAATGTTTTCCCACTTGTTTTTCTCTTCTGCCCTTCCCTTCCCTCCTCTCCCTCCTCCTCCCCTCCCTCCTCCTCCTCTCCTTGCCTCTTGTTGGTTTTCTTTTTTAAAAGTGTTGTGTGTGCACGCACAGTGTGTGTGGGGTGTGTGGAGAGGTGGTGTGTGTATGTGTGTAGGGGGTTGTAGGATGATGGTGTGTGTGTGTGTGTGTGTGTGTGTGTGTGTGTGTGTGTAGGTGTGTATGTAGGTGTGGTGGGCAGGCATGTGTGGGTTGGGGGATACGTATCCATCTGTGTGTGCCTGCATGTGGCGGCCCAAACTTGATTTGGATCATGTTTCTGAAGCACACGGCACTTTATTTATTGAGGCAAAGCCTTGCTGAACTCAGGGCTTGCTGACTGCAGCTAGCTTAGCTCGGCAGCTGGCCTCAGGGACCCTTATCTGGCTTCTGCAGGATGAGGTCCCAGGCTGCATTGTGCCTTCCTGCCTTTATCATGGGCTCTGACACTCCATACTCTGGCCCACACGCTTGCACAGCGAGCACAGCACCACTGAGCCACTTGTCCAGCCGCCCTTCTGTTACACACAGGGCTCTCGCTATGCATTCCCTACTGTTCTTGAACTCCCAGTTTCCCTCTTTCAGTCTCCCGAATGCTGGAATCACTGATGTACGATTGTGCTTTCTTTCTTCCTTTCTTTCTTTCTCTTTTTTTAAATTCTTCCCTTGTTTATTTTGAGTTGAAGTGTTTCTAAAATAAATTATAGTCATTATTACCTCTGAACTCCAAATAGTTCATTATGTAGCTGGAAAATGATGTAATCATAGTATTACTATCAAATCAACGGAATTAATATGTATTCCCTCGTGTTCTCTAACACCCCATATACAAATGCCTACAGTGCCCTTAAAAGTGTTTCCACAGCTGAGTGTTAATAGTGGCAGAGCCAGGCCTGCACATCTCCTCGCTGGGGCTGATGCCTCTGCTGCTGGACTGTGGAGGAGGCCTGTCTGTGCCTGTGGAGGAGGTGTCCTGGGACCATGGTCTCATGGTCAGCCTTTGTCTAATGCCACTTGCTCACAGTTTCTTTAGAACTTCGAGAAAAGGGGAAAGTGCTGTGTTCACACTGTAGGTTGTTTGTCTGTTTCTTTATTATCTTAACATTTTCTGTCCTGTACCCATTTATTAAAAACAAAACCATGAGGCCGGGCGTGGTGGCGCACGCCTTTAATCCCAGCACTCGGGAGGCAGAGGCAGGCGGATCGCTGTGAGTTCGAGGCCAGCCTGGTCTACAAAGTGAGTCCAGGACGGCCAAGGCTACACAGAGAGACCCTGTCTCGAAAAACCAAAAAAAAAAAATAAAAAATAAAAAAATAAAAATAAAAACAAAACCATGTTAATTCAATGCTCACTTTGTCTTTTCCTGATGATCAGCATTGCCCAGACTGGTACCCCAGGTCTCCTTCCCCAGAGCTGGAGTTACAAGTGGCTGTGAGTGCTGAGCCTGAAAACAGATGCTCTCTTAACGTTAGAGGCACCCCTGCTGCCTTCTCCCTGCTTCTTAAAGGAGACTCTTTAAGAGACAAGATGTGTCATTGAAACATCAAGGGCCCTATCTTCCTTCTTTTCTTTTCTATGCACACTTGGGGCTTGAATGCAGGGCCCCTGCACGCTGGCTAAGCACTTTATAATAGAGATGTACCTGTAGCCATCACTAAAAAGAAAAGAAAACGTCCTAAGAAGGAAGGCATCTGTCAGACACTGAAGTTTGAATTTCCATATCTACATGCTAGTGTCCCTATAGCCTCCAGAAGACTAGCATCATTATGTGTCTCTGTGTGTGTGCATGCACACATGTGCATTTCAGTATGGGTGCATGTGTGAGTGCAGGTATTTGGAGGCCAGGGGTCCTCTCTGGGGGGGTCTTTCTTAATCACTTCTTTTCCTCATTTCTCGATGAAGTGTCTCTCACTGAACCCAAAATTTGCTGATTCAGCTAGATTGGTTTGTCCAGCAAACCCCAAGGTTCCTCTTCTCTCCTTTTCACCAGAAATGGGATTATAGGTGTGTGCCACCGTGCCTGCCTTTCTAAGATAGGTTATGGGGACGGGCAGGAATCAGGTTCAATCAAGCACTTTTACTGACTGAGACACCTCCCCTGCATCATTACTAAACTTCTTTAAGTGTCAGGTGCATCACCCCAAAACCTCTATGGTGGTTGTTAGTGTTTATCTAAGAGCATCCCAGCTGACAAGGAAACAAGGCTGGCTAAGGGTGATGAAGTGTGGAGCCTGGGGCCTAGCAGTTTCAGTAGCAGGGATGGGATTGATTCTGTTTCCATGGTCACTGTCAATTCCAAAGCCTGTTGTCCAGCTGCCCTTTGGCTTTGTGATGCTGAAACAGTGTCTTTCTGGTTTGCCTATGATGCCAAAAGACAAGAAATCTTTCCACACTCTTTCTTCTTCAGTGTTGGAAAAGAACCAAGATCCTGAGAGCTCCTGTCAGGAAAGAGATCAGTAAACATATTATGTAAAGAATCTGACAGCAAATAGTTCCGGCTTGTGGGTCGTGTCTCTGTCATAGCCGGTCATCTCTGCTTTGCTAAACGTCAGTAGCAGAAGTATTTAAATGAGTGGGAATGCCCATGTTCTAATAAATCTTTATTTAGCCGGGCAGCGGTGGTATACACTTTTCATGTCAGCACTGGGGAGCCAGAAGCAGATGGATCTCTTGAGTTTGAGGGCAGCTTGGCCTACAGAGTGAGTCCCAGGACAGTCAAGGCTACACAGAGAAACTCAGTCTTGAAAAAACAAACCAAAACCAACCAACCAAACACACACACACACACACACACACACACACACACACACACACACACACACACACACACCCTAAAAAACAAAACAAAGATAATGGAGAATAGGCTGGATTTGATTTAGGAACTTTGTTTGCCGACTGTATGAGAGTGAAGTGGTGAGCTATACTCAAAACATGACTCATGAAATATATGATTACCTCACTGTATTCAGCCATTTGCAAAAAACTGTGTCAACATTTCATACAAAGACACAGGCATTTTTTGTTTTGGTTGCAAGGCTGGAGAGCCTGGAATTTGGGTCTTTGTTGCTCAATGGGCACGAGACACGCTAAGAGACACAAAGCTTAAATCATGTCCTGTTACCTGAATCCAGAGATGTTAGCATTTTAATTAAATGCAGAGACTTGAAGTTTATTGCCTATGAGCTCATGGGCAGCCGCTCTTGAAGCTGCCATGGCCTGTCCAGCAGGTCTTGGCCTCACCCATCTTTGTTCTCAGAGACTGTATGCTGGATGCCCTTGGCCATCTTTATCTTGGTGGGGTTTTCTCATTGTTTCCATCTGCTTGGTCCCTATGGATACAGGTATATTTACCATGGCTACAGTAGGGAAAAAAAAAGGAAAAAAATGTTTGATAGATGGGGGATGGGTATCTTTCTTTTCTTTTCTTTTCTTTTTCTTTTCTTTTCTTTTTTCTTTTTTCTTTTTTTTTTTTTCTTTTTTTTTTTTGGTTTTTCAAGACAGAGTTTCTCTGTGTAATAACCATGGCTATCCTGGAACTCTCTTTGTAGACCAGGCTGGCCTCGAACTCACAGAGATCTGCCTGCCTCTGCCTCCCAAATGCTGGGATTAAAGGAGTGTACCACCATGCTCAGCTGGGTATCTTTTCTTTTTTTAAGATTTATTTATTTATTATGTATACAGTGTTCTGTCTGCGTGTAATGACTGCATGCCAGAAGAGGATACCAGATCTCATAGATGGTTGTGAGCCATCATGTGGTTTCTGGGAATTGAACTCATGACTTTTGGAAGAGCAGCCAGTGCTCTTAACCTCTGAGCCATCTCTCCAGCCCCCAGCTGAGTATCTTTTCATAGGTAGTCTTTAGTATAGACTGTGAAGCTGAAATGTAGACCACGACGGGGAAGGAAATAGAGCCCATGAAACTTGAAGGTGTGTAGGTATTTGAGAGGTGTGGATGTGGTTTCAAGGAGGCTGTGGAAGATAGGAGAGAAGGTATGAGGAAAAAAATTAAAATTACATTTTTGTTTTGAAAATGCCATCATGAAACCTAATACTGTGTGTATGTTACTTAAAAACAAAATGACTAACACTATAAAATGAAAAATAACTTTTAAGAAATTTTAATTTCTCTTATTTTATGTGTATGAGTGCTTTGCCTGCATGTGTATGTATGTGTGCCACATGCATGCTTGGTGCCTGGGGAAGCCAGAAGAGGGCATCAGATTCCCTGGAATAGGAGTTACAGAGAGTTGGGAACTGCCTCGTGGGTGCCAGGAACCAAACCTAGGCCTTCTACAAAAGCAGCAAGACCCAGTAAAGAAAGTTTTAAAAGTTGCTAACTTTTTTTTTTTCCTGAAAAAGGGATTCACATAGGCTAGTCTCAAACTCACTATGTAGCCCAGGCTTGCATCAAACTCACTGTCTCAGTGCTGGGATTACAGGCAATATACCTGGTCACACTGGCAAATTTAGCCATGGCTTTCTGCTTTTGATGTTTAAGGACAATGACGTGACCATCACCACAGAGTGAGGTGTGATTGGTACCTAGGATAAGCCCCAGTGGAAGATACAGGTTAGTCATTCTCTGATGCTGACATGGTGGGGACTACATGGACTCCAGGCAGAGATGTCGAGTGTGTCAAGGTGGCTTCGCTTTGCCTCCAGTCACACTTCTCAGTGCTGCCTCCCTCCCACTTCAGTAGCTCAGTGCTCTTACTTCTAAATCCTTGTCCGTCTGTCTGGAGTGTATTTGAGGTTTGCTTTTGTTTTTGTTTTTTAATTCTCTAAATCATTTCATTATGGCTGGCAATGTGGCTCAGCAGTAAAGGTACCTGTCACCTGATGGTGCAGGCCTGATACCCCGAGTTCACAATATGATGTGGCATATGTGCCCTCAGCTTAATAATAGTAAAATAGTAAGAAAACATAAGTGATGTAATTAAAAATAAAGATATCTTTTACTAGAAGGCATCTAGTAATGCCATTCGTACTAAAAAACGTGACTTAAGTCACCTCTTGTTGCCTGTATCCAATGATAGCAACATACAGTTAATAGAAGGAATTGAAGTTTATTCCATATGAAATTGTAGAATTGGGGCTTTGGAGAGTAAGGACCTATTAACAGGGAGGAGAACTGGAGAATTTCAAAGTATGTGAGCTTCCCACTAGCCAGTCATTCCTAAAGGTGACCCTAAATGGTCATGCGAGCCCAAACTTGGAACCATGTTTGGGTAGTGTCAAGCGCAGAGCTTGCTTGGTCTCTCCTTTGGTCACTAGGCACCCTCATGACCATGGCATCTTCATCTGTAAAGTGGAAAAACTGTTGTCCTTGTTACAGGACAGATCAAACAGATACATGGAAGACAGACAGGGCGTGGCCCCCTCCTATTGGTGTGTACCATAGGCAACCTCATTATATCTAGTTTGTTTGCCTCCCTCCCCCAAAATCCTGACACAGAAAGGACAGAGAGGACCGTTCTCTATAAGCAATGGTTTCCCAAGCACGGTGTCCACACCAGTGTGGCGTACAGTATGATCTGCTGGGTTATAGAAGGAAATAGTAGAACTTCTTTTATCATTTATATTTAATCTCATGCTTTAAAAATCTAATTTTAAATTCATGGTTTATAATGCTCACATCAGCATTGTACATATACATATTAGTTTATATATACATCTATAATTCATAAATAAGTAAAAATACATATCATATATTTGTGCCAGCTCAAAATATTTTACTGGTAGGTATCTGTGATTGTAAACGCTTAGGCTACTGTTCGATGCATTTTTTTTAAATAGAGGAGAAGATCAGAGTGTCTTTACTTAAAATGACAATTTATGACTATGGTGTGGGTGTGTGTAGACCAGAGGTCTACAGGAGTCCCTTCCTCAGGAGCTTGCCATCATGTTTTTGAACCAAGGTCTCTAAGTGGCCTGGAATTCACCAGGTTGGTACTATGTTTGACCATGAAGTCCCTGTCTGCTTTTCCCCTGCTGTGGGATTATAAGAAGGCATCAACCACCATGCTCAGCATTTTATGTGAGTTCCAAGGATCAAACTCTGGCGTTCATGTTTGCAGGGCCAGCCTTTACAAGTTGAATCATCTCTCCAGCCCCTTTATTGTTTTTATGAACCAAAATGTTGCCATTCCCCACACGGACAAACTGCACAAGCCCCCAGCTGTGGGTATAGAGGGGGTAGAGTCTCTCCCGTTGGATTCACTGGCATTCGTTTCTTTGTTGTTCAGAAAGTTGAGTAGTGTCATTATAAACAAAGGCCTTTCAAATTAAGATGTGTAGCCCGGGCTGAAACTCAGAGATGTTTCTGAAGAGGACACAGAAAGATGTAGAAAGATAAAGTGATGAAAGAGGCCAGGCATAGGCGAAATGATGGCAGGATGCTGGGTTGAGGCAGGAGGAGTGGGGGTCGGGTGGGGCAGGAATAGAGAAATAACAAGGGCCCAAAGCTAGGTGTGCTTCTAGCAGGACAGCAAATGTGGTTAGCTGACAAACCATCTTCAAGTCGGGAATATATTCTGAATTATTGAAATCTGAATGACTCTCATATTCTATTAAAGAGGGAAAATGGCATTAGAATAAATATTAAAAGGAACCAAGATCTGGGGCATTCATCTTGCCTGAATATCATTACCTTTTTTTTTTTTTTTTCCGGTGCAGGCATCCTTTCTTCCCATAAACACTCACAGCGCGCCCCACCCACCCCCAGTACTCAGTGTTGTAAGCCTCCAAAGATGCCTTGAACTAGGCATAGTGACATACACCTGTGATCCCAGCATGCGGGAGACAGAGGTGATGAGAGTTCTAGCTTGAGGCCAGCTGGGCTTCATAGTGAGACTCTGTTTCCCAAACCAAACCAAACCAAGCCTCGAGGCTGAAATGCTGTCTCTGCTGGACAGGAAGACCACAGGGCGAGAAGCGGAAATGTAGCTGATGTTTCTAGGTTATAGCAAGTACTCTGGTCTCCCTTCAACAAGGTCATCTGTACCACTTCCTGCTCAGAGCCAGGTCCTGTGTCTGGGGAACCCAGATGGAACAGAACAGCCCTATCATGTATTGAATTGTCCCTAAGGATGGAAAGAGAGGTGGGGACAGCAAGGAGGGCATTGGGAAGTGAAAGGTAGTGTCTCCAGGAAATCTGACTCAGCTAGTCAAGGGTGGGAAGGATGTTTTTGAATGAAAAAAGGAAACCTAAAGAAAATGGGCTGGAGAGAGAGCTCAGCAGTTAAGAGCACTGGCTGCTCTTCCAAATGTCCTGAGTTCAATTCCCAGCAACCACATGGTGGCTCACAACCATCTATAATGAGATCTGGTGCCCTCTTCTGACATGCAGGCCCACGTGCAGGCAGAATACTATATAAATAATAAATAAATCTTTAAAAATATTTTTAAAAAGAAAACAGTAACTTCAAACAGGGAAGTTAATGAGATGTCAGGGGTGCACCACAGCCTGCACCTATCCCAAAGGTGGTTATGGGTCGTTGGATGGTGTTTGCTACTTATCTTAGAGTTTCTAGTGCTGTGAAGAGACACCATGACCATTATAAAGGAAAACAGTTAATTGAGGCTGGCTTACAGTTTCAGAGGTCCAGTCCATTGTCACCATGGTGGGAAGCATGGTGGCACACAGGCAGACATGATGGTAGAGACCCTCCTCCCCCAATCAGCAGAAGAGAAAGAGACCTGGGCCTGGCTTGAGCACCTGAGGCCTCAAAGCCCACCCTCAGTGACACACTTCCTCCAACAAAGCCAGACCTAACACACCCAACACCTACTCCAATAAGGCCCCGCCTCCTAATAGTGCCACTCCCTATGGGCCGATGGGCGATTTCCATTAAAACCACCACACTACTGTTTAAGCAGGGGCTGATATACAGAGATCTGGTAGTCATTCAAAGAACAAACAGAAACTAGCATTGGAAAAGCCACTTAGGAGATGCTACAGACAACTCAGCAAGACAGAGAAGTCCCACTGGGCTGTGGAGGACACCATTTAATTCCAGACTGATGTCCAACATCCTCTGACTCTGACATCACCAGATTTTAGCATCACCTGAACTAGATTTACTTATGTCAAGACAGAGGGAAGAATGTGGACTCAAAAGCTGGCTTTCAGTTTGCATTGTTAGTCAGTACAGAACAAGGGGAGGGAGGGTGAACTGTTAGTGTCTTTGAATTCAAACAACATTAAATTTTATTTTTTTGATATATAATTCTCAGTATATTTGAGTTTACATATTTCATAACATACATTAATATTATTATGCATTAATTACATATTTATTACACATATGATAAATATATCTGAGTTTACATATTACTTAATGTTATACAATATTATATGTTAAGTTACATCCTTCCATGGAGTCATACAAACACTACCATAATCAAGGTCCAAAGCTGAGACCCTCCCAACACTTGGCGAGGAAGGAGGTTTTCTTAGCGCCTGTGATTTTGTCTTCTCTAAATGTCACATGAGTAAACTCCTGCACTGTGACCTCTCTTGAGACTGGCTGCCTTACTCTGCACAAAGCTCCCAGACCCATCTGAAAGGTCATTGCACATATCATTAGTTCCTTTTACGGCTGAGTGTGTTTCCATGATATGGATGTACCACAGACCATTTATTTTTTCATTGCTAAAGAACATCTTGAATGTTTAAAGTTTTTTGGTTATTGTGTTTGGAACTTTAAAAAAATTTTTGTCTATTTGAAGGCAGAGGTATAATTTTTTTCTTTTATATTGAGATAAAATGTAAACAACATAAAATTTAACCCTTTAAAGTGGAAAGCCAGTGACAGCAGGTTATAAATACTTTTGTATGAATGCAGGTTTTTATTTATCTATAGTAAATATATAGGAATGAGATTGATGGGTCACTTGAGCAAGCATGTCTATAAATTCATCAGAAGTTATTAAAGTACTTTCCAGAGCAACTATATTACTTTGCATCCCTCCCATCAATTTTGAGCATCCTTGTTTCTACCTTTTGGTATTGACAGGCCTTGCCTAGCCCCATCCTAACACACCTGTTTGCCCTTGTCTGATTGCATAGATGCTGAATATCACTTACGGTGGTAATTGTGTTTATTGGATTAAAATCCATTATTGGATATACACTTTCCAAATATTTTCTCCTAGTTAGTGGCTTATCTTTTTATGTCTTTTGCAAAGCAAACACTTTGTATTTTTATGAAATCCAATGATTATTTTGTTTTCAAGACAAGATTTCTCTGTGTAATAGCTCTGGCTATCCTGGACTCGCTTTATTGACCAGGCTGGCCTCCAATTCACAGAGATCTACCCACCTCTGCTTTCCTAGGTGCTGGGATTAAAGGTGTGTGCCACTATGCCTGACTAAATATGTCCTAAGAACTCTACTTAACAGCAGACCAAAATTTTTTCTCTATGTTTCTGAAAGCTTAATTTTTTTTGCTTTCTATCCATACAATCCATTTTAGATTAATTTGTATAAGATGTGAAGTTTTATTAGAGATCATCTTTTTTTTTTTTCTTAAATGTTCATATGTTCTTTTCCTACGACATCTACTATGGACAGGCTGTTCTTTCTCAGTTGAACTGCCTTTGTACCATTGTCAGAACCATTTAGCCATATCCACTCTGTGGTACTGCCCATGTGCCTGTCACTGAAACATGTCAGTCAGCACCATCTCAAATGCTGCTACATCAAACTCTCTGAGGATCACTAATGTGAGTCTTCCCAATTTCATGCTCATTTTCAAAATTACTTTGGGTCTTTCAGTTTTTGCCTTCCCAGGTGAATTTTAGAATTGCTTTGCTTTATCTTTAAAAACCAAAACAAAACAGCCTGTAGGGATATTGATGGACATCCCTGTTAAACACATGTGGCAGCTTTTGTAAACCTGAGCCCTTAAGTATATTGACATCTTCCATTCATGAACATGGTATGTCTCTTCATTGATTTGTTTTGTGGTAATGTTTTCTGGTACTTGTTTTAATATGTTTAATACAATGTACACAAAAATTGCATCTTTTCTTTCTTGGTGGGAAGACTAGTATAAATGAGATTTTTCAAAAAAATAAATTTAACTCAGAATGGTGGCTTATACCTATAATCTATGTACTTGGGAGGCTGCGGCAAGAGGATTGCCATACGTATGCAGTCATCCTGAGTTATATAGTTAATGCTAGGCCAGCCTTGGCTAAAGAGGGAGACCCTGTCTCAAAAAATGTTCTTTGCTAATTTACAAAAGTACAATAATATCTCTCATGTAATGATCACACAGGAACCACTTAGCAGCTGTCCAAGGGCTGCCATACCCTGGGCTTTCTCAGGGTTTACACATGGACATTCATTCATATTGCCTGAACATGGGACGGTTTTGTCCATTTATTTCCAACCTGAATGTCTTTTATTTCTGTCCCTAGTTTACAGAAAACTCTAAATCATAAGTAGATTAAAGTGGTTTGTTTGTTTGTTTGTTTTTGCATCAAGTATTTGATCATGTGGTATTTCTTCTCAATGTCTGATATTATGATCACATTGATTAACTGTTCACTATTAAGTGGCTTTGTATTCCTAGAATAAGCCCGCTGTGGTTGTCCTGCACTGCTAATCTGTACTGCTAGATTTGTTGTCATTATTTTGTTGAGTTCTGCAGCTCTATTCATGAAATATATTGGTCTGAAAAATGCTTGCATTGCTTTTGTCTGCTTTTGGCATTAGGTTAATGATGGCCTCATTTTATGAGCTGGGAAGGGCTCCTGACTTTTCTGTTTTCTGGGAAAGATTGTTTAGATTCGGTTTTGTTTCATCTTTCAGTGTTTGTTGGAATTTTCCAGTGAAACCACGTGAGGCTGAGCTGAGGGTTTGTTTTGCTTTGTTTTGTTTGCTTTGTTCTTTCTTTTCCAATTTGTTTGTTTGTTTTGGTTTGTTAGGGAAGGGTTTTTTTTTTCCTTCTGATTTCTATTTCAAAAACAAATGTAAGTTGAGTCAGGTTACTGAGCGAATCCTGATACCCCCTTGCTTTTAAAAAACAGGCCTGTTAATCCTAGTTTAAAGTTTTTGTGTCTAGATTTGTTTATTTTATTTTGTGTGTATGAGTGTTTTGCCTGCATGAATGTGTGTGCACCATGTGCCTGTAGAGGTCAGAAGAACGTGTCAGACCCTTTGGAACTGGACGGATGGCTGGTTGTGAGCCACCATGCAGGTGATGGGACCCTAACCTGGGTCCTCTGCAAGAACGACAAATGCTCTTAGCTGCCGAGCTCCCCCACCCCAGACCTTGGTCCTAGATTGATGTTCACGGCCTGTGCATAATGTTTATTATGTTCATATGTATCTGTGTGGACTTGTGATATTCATGCATGAGGTTGGTGACTTGCATGGTTTTGGTTTATTTTGCTGGCAATTCCTCAACTTACCGAAACCCAGTTATTTGTTTAGATTTCACCAATTATTGCGCTTCCTAGGACTTTCTCTGTCTGCCGTACAGGTATCTGCTTTTGTCATTTTTGTTGTTTCATAATTTGATGGCTGACTGTCAGTATGACCATTTTCCTCCTACCGTACAATACACACAGTAAAATTCACCTGACCACTGCTGTAACTGCATCTGACACGTACTGACACATCGTTCTTTTTTTACTCATTAAAAAAAATATTTTCTACTTTGCCCTGAGACACGGTTGCATTAGCCTTTTTTTAATTTTTATTTTTATTTTAACCTTTTTAATTACAATTTTTTATTAGCCTACAAGGAGGAACATTTTTGTCATGGCATTTTTGACACAAATTTTGTTTTTGTTCTTCCTTGCTGTCCTTTTAATCTCAGTTCCCCTCCATCTGATGTGCCATCCCCTCTCTCTCCAGCCTCCTTCCCATTGCCACGTCAAGGGTGACCTTGTCCCCTTCCTCTTTTCCAGAGCCTCGTGTCCCCTCTTGTGGTCTACTTTCGATATTTTTGTCTGATAATTCCTACACCTGTGCAGTTCAGAGATGATTTTGAGTGCTTTCCAGTTTCCTTGTGAGTCTCGCTTTCCTATTTACATGTCTTGTAGTTCTTAAAAAATTAACCAATTACATGTGCACACGCATGCAGTGTTGCACATGTCATGGTGCACATGGGGAGATCAGACAGCAACTTTTGGGAGTCGCTTCTCATTGTCCAGTTTGAGGCAGCATCTCTCTTGTTTCTGATGCCCAGCTGTCTACCCTCTGTAGTCTTTTTATCCGCTGAGCCATCTTCAAAAGGAGGTCACATTAAAAAAAACAAAACAAAACCTTGTTGGGCACTGGGTATTTTTATATTCTTCGAAGCATCCTTGTACCTCATTTTGAGCACAAAGTTAAATGACTTGGAAACAATTGGTTCTTGTGGGCCTTGCTTTTACATTGTGTTGGGTGGGACCTTTGCTCTGGGCTGACTGCTCCCTCACCCCAACCCCCGGTTCACAGGCTCTTCTTAGACTCTGCCTGTAGTCCCATGAGTTTCCTGGAATACAGGGAGGCTCACTATTTCTGGTTGTCTTCACAAGCCTCTCTGTAATGGCCCCTTCCAACCTCTGTGGCTGTTTGGAAGCCAAGTCTGTGCCGTTTTCTAATAACCCGAATGACCAAGTCTTAGCTGCGTAGCCAGGGGTGAGGGGGTTGGGGGTGAGGGAGTGGGGAGTGTGTCTTCGCTAATCTGTGGACCCCCCTCTGCAGCTCTCTCCCTTGTTACTTGGCCCTGAGAACTTTAGCCACCTTGCTTTCACCTCCAAAGTCCTCCGTTGGGGATGGGTTGGGGGTGGGGGAAGGGGGTGCCCGCTGCCTTTCTCACTATTCCTTTTTCCCACGTCAGTGGTCTGGGAATACTTCCTCAGAGTGGGTCTAGTTCATTCAGACTGCAATGTGAAACATCTGGGATGCTCATAAGAGGCATCTTGATTGTTGGGTGATATACGGTGATATACAACCCAGCTTATTGTCCTGTTTGCAAGGGAAGGTCAGTTGAGTGCAGGGTGACAAGTACCAGATTAGCTCAGGGATAAGGATTGTGTCACCCCTGAACATGATAGCAGTGTGTGTGGGTGAAAATAGTAAGAGGCGTTGCAAGAATGTCATCACAGCCATCGCCACTGTCCTCTTGTGGAGCTTACTCACCTTGGGGGCTGGATTGTCACATGCACTATTATGTAATCTTGGTGCTGGCTTCTTGGATTCCCTGCTGTAGCAGGGACATTAATGTCAGTTGTCACCATCGCACACAAGAAACTGAGCTTCTGGACATACTGACCCTGCAGAGAACTTCTTGGAACTGTATGGGACCCAAGACTTCCATATTTCAACTCCCTTCTTCACCCTCCCATTATAGACCTACCTGGCACGTGGTCTGATAGGCTTTAACTGTCTCTCCAAGCTTTATTTTTTTTTTTCCGAGACAAGGTCTCTCTGTGTATCCTTGACTGTCCTGGACTCACTTTGTAGACCAGGCTGGCCTCGAACTCACAGCGATCCGCCTGCCTCTGCCTCCCAAGTGCTGGGATTAAAGGCGTGCGCCACCGCCGCCCAGCTCTCCAAGCTCATGTGTTTGGCCATTAGTTGGTAGCCTGGTTTGGGGAGGCTGTGGAACCTTTAAGAGGTAAGGCCTGATTGGCAGAAGTATACAAATAGGGATGGTCTTTGAAGGTTATTTCTGACGCCGGCTGGCTCTGATCTAGGTCTTTGCTTCCTGTTTGGCCACCATGACACGACTGGCTGCCTCACATTGCTGCTGACAGACCGAGCTGTTGCTACTGCAGCACCTTCTCTGCCAGGATAGATGCAAACCCGCTGAAACCGGGAGGCACAATAAGCCACTTTTCCTTTAAGTTGTTTCTGTCATTTTGTTTTTGTTGTTTTGTGACAGTGAGGAGAAAAGCAAGTGCTGCTTCCTCTGACAGATCTCCAGATTTCCCTCCACTTCCTGTTTTTGCTCACAGGTATTTCTGGGAGTGCTTTCCTACACATCATTCCCTTCTTTTTTGTTTGTTTGTTTGTTTGTTTTTATTAATAAATTCCTTTTTTTAAAAAAGATTTATTTATTTATTATTATGTATACAGTGCTCTGTCTGCATGTACACCTGCAGGCCAGAAGAGGGCATCAGATCACATCATAGACGGCTGTGAGCCACCATGTGGTTGCTGGGAATTGAACTTAGGACCTCTGGAAGAACAGACAGTGCTCTTAACCACTGAGCCATCTCTCCAACCCCTGTTTGTTTGTTTGTTTGTTTTTTGAGACAGGGTTTCCTTGTGTAGCCTTGACTGTCCTGGGCTTGCTTTGTAGACCAGGCTGGCCTCGAACTCACAGCAATCCTCCTTCCTCTGCCTCCTGAGTGCTGAGATTAAAGGCGTGCGCCACCACACCCAGCTTTATATTCCCTTCTTAATATATGTTGTTCAGAGAGCTTGAGCCTGCACACTCCTCAAAGAGCTCTAGGATGCCAGGAGACTGATTGCATCTGCTCCATAGATCACGAGCTTGAAGCTTGGGGGCAGGTGTGTGTGTGTGTGTGTGTGTGTGTGTGTGTGTGTGTGTATGTGTATGTGTGTGTGTTTGTGTGTGTGTGACTTACCATAGCTCACACCACTCACTTTTCGCTGAAGCAGGATGAGCTCTTGACTTGCTGTTGTCTTGTCACTTCCTGAGCCTCAGTGGGTGGACATGTGGTGGCTTTAGCGCGGAGACTCCAGAAGTGGATGAATTACTGAAAGAAGACTTGGAGGGAGGTGGATGGGAGATGGGACAAGTCTCCTTTTGCTTCTTGGCCATTCAAGATGTGGGGACTTCAGGAAAGAGTAGCTTTCAGGTAGAAAGCTGTTTCTGCGGGGTCTGGTGGGAAGGGTGTTTGGAAGAAAGGAGGAGAAGGATTGAGTAGTTTCTCCTTCTTCATCGCACAGAATGACCTAACAGACAGAAAAGATGTTTCTCACATTCCACAGTTAGAAAACTTGCATTCTCTGAGGCCTACCTGCAAAACATTCCGACTAAAGTGCAAACTGCATGACTCAGGGTGGGAGTGTGAGAGCTTTCACACGGGGTGCACGTTGCCCCAATGGCTTGGTGAGCCCAAAAATGCTGGAAAAGCCTTCTCAGCCAACTCCCAGAGACGCTGAGAGCAAATATGGGAAATTCCAGCCGTTGGTGACTAGACACAACATCTGCGTAATTACTGACTTTCTTTTCATCACAATGGCCGGAGACTTGTAGACACAGCTCAGATTTCATGGGGGGGGGGGGGAGAATTTAGTGCAGTTGCTTTAAGCATGACATTAGCAAAACCCATCATATTTTAAAAGTTTTCAATAGTCATTTACTTTTCTGTTACATAGATTGTTTTGCTTTCAGACAACTGATTTAAGAAATAGCTTGTTTCATCATAAGAAAGAATATGCTCTCTGTTTTATCTTTGTACATCTTCTGGAAGGTCAAAATATGACCTCAGGGATCTTGTTTCTCTCTTTTAAAATGAAAGCCGCCTCAATCATTCATCGGTCTTAGAGGTGGTTTAGGAAGAAAATCCACTTGTCTTACTAAAAAAGTCCAAAATGTTTTGTTTACGTATCTAACTTCCTGGAAAACTTGATGTGGGTGGTTCTGTGTGTGTACATGTTGTTGGTAAACAGGAAGGTCTTGAGATTATACACTACAAGGTTGTCAGCCCAAGTTTGCTTTTAGTTCCTTTTGGGCTGGGTTTGACTTTGTTCATTTCCTTCCCCAACTCATTACACGGCGCTCAATTAATCACCCAGCTTGTTCTGACTTTTTTTGTTGTTGTTGAAGATTTTCTTTTAAGTGGTACCTCACAGATAAAATAAGTGCTAGGACAATGGAATTTCAAGGTGTTTTGGGTTTTTTGTTTTGTTTTGTTTTTTGGTTGAATGTTCGCAAGGAGCTCTTATTTGGACAGGAATGTGGGAGATTTGTTTTTTTTGTGTGTTTTGTTTTTTGTTTTTTTAAACACAGAGTGTAGCATTCTTTTAAAAAAAACACTTGTGGGAAAGTGGTTCAGAGTGTTTTATTAATGATTTTCT
This sequence comes from Acomys minous, assembly GCF_964271855.1. Lineage (NCBI taxonomy): Eukaryota > Metazoa > Chordata > Mammalia > Rodentia > Muridae > Acomys > Acomys minous. Next base: position 44,666,203 of record NC_140500.1, read on the forward strand.
CTTAGGACTTTTGTTTACTTCCCACCCCCATCCCTCAGATCTTTGTAACTAAAAATGAGTTTTGGTTCTGATCTAGCTATAGTGGTGTAAGTGTTTGTTGGTGTGTGACTTTGTTTGGTTTTTGATTTCTTTTCTTTTTTCCCCCTTCCCACCCCGACCCCAACGAGCTCTTTGCTCAACATTGCATAACTTTTTTTAAAAAAATGTCGATTAATTTTTAGCCTCCCACAAGTTCAGAGTCACTGCTGTTTGCTGCTGCAATTGTTTTATGAAATCCATCCAACCCCCAGAGTTGTTTGTTTTTGGCTTTAACTCTGGGTGGAAGTGTGCTGGGATTTTTCATGAACTTTGATGTTTTCTATCTTGTGTAGGCGAGGGACTGAGAGACTTCAGCAGTTTCTTCTGCAACCAGGGACAGCTTTGGATCGAATAAATCCTTTTAGCAGATCCTTCAATCCTCGATTCTCTTTGATGTGCACAACTTTGCAAGAAATGGTCTCTTTGCCAAAAAGTGAGGCTGTTCACAGAGGGAAACATAGGAACCATAGGTGCCCGGCACTTGGCTAGACCTTAAATAAAGATCACTGAGTCTTAGGAAGACAGGCGTGTGGCAAAAGGACCACTACATACAGCAGACATCAACAATCAATCACGGCCCCCTTTCTCTTTTACTCCCTATGGATCTCTCCATAGGATCCTTTACTCCATAGGAGCTCAGGGTTCTAAAGGAGTTAGAACGGAGTTTGTGCGTCTGGTGGGATTTCTATACTGAGTTTAGGTTATCTCCATAAACACTTAAGGGCATGGAGACGCTTAAAATGAGGCAAGATATATAAGAACTGATAGGGTGAACTCAATGGTATGTGTTCAGACTACAGCCATGACATGTGTGAGCTGTGGGATTTGGGTGAAGGTCTTAATCCTCATAGGCCTGTCACGAAAGTGCTTCAAAAATAATTCCCATGACACATTAATGTGGTGTCTGCTTCATCAATGAGTTATCCTGATGGTTTGGGGGTCAGGAGAGCTGACTAGGGGTAGACATGACTTCTCAATCTCAGCACTGCTGTTTTAAATGTCCAGAAAAAAAATATCTGAGTGGACGGTGGTCCTTAGCAATGTAGGCATGTTTAGCAGCACCAGGAACCACTAACATCCTCCTGGTCCCAGTCTGACATGTTTGCACACGGATCCTCCCCTTAATTTGATTAAGTTTAAACATAAAAAAAAGTGTATGCTTGAGCCCACTGTCTGAGATGCTGAATTTGTGAATGGTGAATTTCTATGAACTTTTTTTCCTTTTAACTCTTTCCAGTGGCGTTGATGTCACTCCTTCCTCCCAGGCTACGGCTTTTTCTGTTTACCAACCTGCGGATGGTTAGAATTCCACATTCTGTCAGAGGAAAAGCTCACAATACAACTTTTGGCGGCAACAGCCGCCTTCCACACTGTACACTGATAACACCATGAATATAACTGAATTGGATGCTTACCGTGTGTCAGACACTGGGCTGTGATTTTTGTGGCCTCTAGTCACTTCCTTGTTCCTCCTAGTGTGCACGCACACCGTGCCCATTTTGTAGGTGATCAGATGGAGAGGTTCAAAGTTGCTTGTCTGTGGCCCCACAGCTAGTGAGTGGCCGAATGGACTTGTCATTCCGAGTTTGTTCTCTCCACAGACCATGCCACATACAAGAGAGCGATGTGGGAGGCCACTGTAGGGGTATGATTTGATCCTACATACAGTGAGGTAATACATACAGCCCTTGTCTTTCAGCTTTTCTGTCTCGAGCATTCATTATTTTCCAATAGGAAAAAAAATTAATTTATGACTATGTAGCCCCGTGACTAACAGACCAAGTGACTTGCATCATGGCGGTCCACCTCCCGATAGAGAAACAGCAGGGGTTACATGTTAAAGTCTCGTTTTTAGTTACCAAATTGGAAATACAGGTCCCTGGAGGAACACATAGCATGTTGCAGTGGGGGCTATCACTTGTAAGCTGTGTTCTCCATAGAAGGTTTTTTTTTTTTAAATCAGTGATTATTTAGAACATTTACATGAGCAGAGTGTGCATTATAGACGCCAAAAGAATGCTGTACTTCAGGATTCCCCACCTTGGGAAACTGCATGCATGAGTGTACCAGTGAGGCACCACTCTTTCCAATTTCACTTTTCACTGCTGCACTGAAGCACAGGTAACAACCAGGAACCCATCTTTCAGAAACACCTGGACTTGGGGGCTTGAGGAGACTGAAGCACCAACCAAGGACCATGCATGGACTGGACCTAGGTCCTCTATACTTTGGCTTTCATGTGGGTCCCTTAGTAAGGGGAGCAGGGGCTGTCTCTGACTCAGTTGCCTGTTTTTCCGAGCACTTCCCCCTTGCAAGGCTGCTTAGTCCTGATTCCATTTGATGTGCTGGGAGGGGTAGGTGGAGGGGGGGCTCTCCTTTTCTGAGAGGTCAGGGAGGTAGGGAGGAGGGAAGAGGGAGGGAGAATGAGACCAGGAGGAGAGGAGGGAGAGAGCTACAATTGGGATGTAAAGTGAATAAGTAAATTTTTTAAAAAAGGAAGGAAAAAAAGAAAAGAAAAAAAGAAACACCTGGGACTCCCCATCCAATACCCCAGTGCCAGGGTAGACTCTGAACTTTTGTTTGGTCATTTTAAAATATCAAACACAGCCATATGGTTAATGTTTCCATAAGAGGTGACATTTAAAGAAGTATTTTCATTTCCTCATGGAAATTCTGAAAAGGGAGGCCTGAATGTGCATTGATGAATAGAACTGTTGTTGGAATAAGGGCAGGTAGCCTCAAGGTGATGGTTTCAAATGAACTACACTCAAGTGGGAGCATAAATATGTACCTGTGTGTACGTGTGTGTGTGTGTGTATATATGTGTGGATTATGTATGAGAGTATATGAGATATGTGTATATAGTATGTATATAGTGTGTATAGTGTATGTACCATGTGTGTAATGTGTGTACAGTGTGTATGGTGTATGTATAATGTACATATTATAGGTGTGCGCAATGTATGATGTTTGTACAGTATATTTCATGTGTATATGTACATACAGTAACACAGTAACATGATGTATGTACAGTATGTATTACTGGGTGAATCATATACACATAGCAGTATATGATGATGTATGTCAGATGTATGTGTACTGTGTACACTTGGGTCACGTATGTGCATGATGTATATATATTGCGTGTTTATCTACAGTGTATGATTGTGGAAGATTATGTGCAATATTTGTGTATATAGTGTACGATGGGTGTGTATAGTGGAAGTATATTATGTATATATGTAGTGTGTGTCTATTATATGCAATACATTATGTGTTTACAATTGTGTGGGATAGGTGTATGGAATGACATGCATGGTGTGTAGTGCTTGTACCATGTCTGTGTTTAATATGTGCATTGTAGGTACAGTTTATATAGTCACGTGTATTCTTTTGTGACTGCATTGTGTGTTTCAGTTCTGAATATAATCTTATCTTTCCTTTATTCATGTGGCATGCTTCCCATCTTATAAGATGTTGAAGCTGGGCGTGGTGGCACACATCTTTAATCTCAGCAATCTGGGAGTCAGAGGCAGGCGGATAGCTGTGAGTTCTAGGCCAGCCTGGCCCACAAAGCAAGTCCAGGACAGCCAATCTGCACAGAGAAACCCTGTCTCGAAAAACCAAAGAGGGGAGAAAAGATGCTGCTAGGTCTCCCATGAGCCTGTTCACATCATTAAAAGGTCTTGGTGACCCCAGTGTCCATGCAATCCTTTACATCTATCAGAATGCATGCAAATATATCAGGAAAGACACAGAGACCCTGGACTCTGTGTGTTTCCTCTTTGGTTTGCTATCAAACCTGCCACATATGACTGGGTGCTGTTAGTCACGGGCGTGTGGAAGTCCTAAGGGGGTTCCAGAGGTCCTTCATGCTCTCATCCCTTGCTGTCCTCCATGAGACCTTACACAGCACAGGTACACTGCCCTTGATATTCCTGTCAACAGAACTTTCAATTCCAACGAGTTATCTTGTTTCTTTTTTAAATTCCTTTTCTGGTGTGTATGTTTGTGTGTGTGTTCTTGTGTATGTGTGTGCATGTGGATGCATATATATGCGTGTGCATTTAGAAGCCACGAGTCAACCGTGGCTGCCATTCCTCAGAGAAACTATCTAGCTTTTTGTTTTGTTTTGTTTTGTTTTACAACAAAGCATCTCATTGGCTTGGGGCTCCAGGATTGTACAGTCCACTGACCTTCAGAGGTCTACTTGTCTCTCCTTCTCCAGCCACTGTATGTGGCCTTTTAATGTAAGTTCTTCAGACGGAACTCAGGTCGCCATGTTTGTATGACCACTACTTGAGTAACTGAGGCCTCCTCCTGGCCCCTGAAGCTCTTACTTCTAAGTCCAATGTTATCATTACTTCCTGTGAAAGGATGGCAGACCGGAAGACACAGGGGCTCCTGATGGCAGATAGGCCCTGTCACTTGGTAGTTCAGTGATCATCCTTTCAGATACTGGGGCGTCTATCATCTGCCACTGAGGAGTTTGAGGTGAGCACAGTAGCTTAGTCTGTGGCCACATGGGGCAGATTTCTCTGGAGGGAGACAGGCAATACATGAGTAAATAAACAAGTGAGGAATTGAGGTATTAAATCCGAAGGGGGAAGCCAAGTCGGGAAAGGTCTCCAAGGATGTGACATTTTAGCTGAGACCAGAAGGAACAACAAAGATCAACAGCGCCAAAACTAGAGAAGATGAAGCCAGGTAGAGGCAGACGAGGAAAGGAAAGCAAGATGTCCCAGCACGTGGAGGCTCTTACAGCAGGAATCTAGTGACCAGAGTTCATTCTACAGGATCCATGTAATGGTGGAAGGAGAGAGCCATCCACAACACTTCCTCAGACCTCTCTACATATGCTATGGCATGCACGCCACCCCCACCCCCCTGCCAGTAATCTAATGATATAAAACTGAAAAGAGAGGAATGCACCAGTACCCCCAGCACAACCCCAACTGCATAGAGTCATTGTACCATTAATATATATATATATATATATATATATATATATATATATATATATATATAATTATATATAACGTAGACATGTACTATTATTGTCTCACACGAGGTGATCCTGAATGGGGTGAATTTTAGAAGACAACAAGAACGCTGGACAGGATAGAATCCTAAGGTCTGTTTTCTTTTATTACAAACTGGAAGAGCCAATTTTAGCATTGCTCCCTAACGAAAGGGCTCCTCCTGCGAATTTTTCAAACGCATTATTCAGTCCTCAGCGGGAGCTAAAAAACCCTGAGAAAAGCCAGGTTCTTCCTCTTTAAGCCTCTCCTTGGCCTAGAAAAAAAAATCTGGCTTTTTTAGATGCCACGGAAGATCCCTGTTGGTAGCATGTGTGTGTGTTTGCTCTGCTCATATTAGCTTTGTTCCCATGGAAGGAGACCAAACTATTTACAGGAAAATGGAAACAAACAAACAACTGGATCCTGGGCTGGCAAGCACGGGGAAACATGTGACCTCTGAGCAAGCACAGTGCTCCACCAGGCAAACAGCTCGCCGGCCTGGCTCCCTGTTCTTGGAGGCCCGAGTCTGCATTCTTCCTTGGGGACCACAATATAAATGATACAGACTATTATCATCGCTTGCCCAGAATTCGAACTTCTGAATTTTGACCCAGAAAATCCACAATGCGATCCCCTGGAGCATAAGATTCCTGCTGCCCTGGCACCTGCTAGAGAGAGCACAGAAGATTTGATTGGCCTCTATGGCCTTCTGCTGTTCTGTGTGCTGAGACAAGCTTCCAGAAGAGGCTATTTTCTGTTGCCTAGAGGAAGGGCTGGTTTTGTTGTGCCAGTTGGAGTGTTGTAGGTATGCCAGCCGGGTAATCTTCATCCCAATTCCTCTCTAGACTCGGAGCCCTTCAATGCAGTGCTACAGCTAATGTACATACAATAAGATATCTCTCTCTCTCTCTCTCTCTCTCTCTCTCTCTCTCTCTCCTTTTCCTCACTGACTACCCCTCCCTCAACACTACTCTTTCTCTCTCCTTCTTTTCCCCTTCTTTCTTCTCTCCCTTCCCCCTAGATATTTTTGACATCACTTCCTTTTCTGGTCAGGGTTTCCAGGTGTGCTGCAGACCCAGGTTATAGTGGTCTGGCTTTTTTCTGCAGTTGCTAAGTTACATCTTCGATGCCTTTGCTGTCCACCCTGGACCACTTTACCATTGTCATCTGTTTGCTCTAGTTAGCCCTAGAATCTCAGGATCTATACAAGTTTTATTGGGCATCCTTTTGCTGACCTGCTCCATTTGTTTTAACAATGGACACCTCAAGTGCTTTTGTTTTTCCCTTCAGGAAATGAAAGGGAGTTGGGTGAACTTCGGGAAGATGGCTCAGTTGGTAACCTGCTCACCATGCAAGCATGAGGACTTGTGTTCAATTCCTAGCACCCACATTAAAAAACAAAACAAAAACCTAGGCATGAGAGTGCACACTTGTAATCCCAGCACCAGGGAAGCAGAGATGGGAAGATCTCTCGGGTATTCTGGCCAGTCAGCCTAGCCCTGCTTGCTGAGTTCCAGGAGAGAGAGAGAAACAGAGAGAGAGAGAGAGAGAGAGAGAGAGAGAGAGAGAGAGAGGAGAGAGGAGTTCCAAATAAAGCAGAGAAAGCAGAGAGCTCCCTAGGAACGACACTGAGGGTTGACCTCAGGCTCTACACATGTGTGCATGTGTGCTCCTTCCACAAATGCACACACACATACCCTTCACAGAAAATGCTTCATTAAAAAATGACAGTTAGGGGCTGGAGAGATGGCTCCTCCAGAGGTCCTGAGTTCAATTCCCAGCAACCACATGGTGCCTCACAACCATCTATAATATGATCTGATGTCTTCTTCTGGCCTGCAGGTGTACATACAGGCAGAGCACTGTATACATAATAATAAATAAATCTTAAAAAATAAAATAAAATGACAGTAGCTGGGGGTGGTGGCACATGTCTTTAATCCAGCGCTTGGGGAGGCAGAGGCAGGCAAATCACTGTGAATTCAAGACCAGCTTTGGTCTACAAAGCAAGTCCAGGACAGCCAAGGCCACACAGAGAAACCCTGTGTTGAGGACCAAACCAAATCAAACTAAACCAAACAAATCGCCGAAAAACCCAAACAAACCAAAACAAAAACCCCACAGCAACAACAAAAAGACAGTTCGCCAAGACAGTCCCTGGGACGGAACCCCAGTAGAAGGCCAGAGATTCCCGTATTTCATTTACCGCCGTTCTCTAGCACTGTCAATGGTGCCTGGTACTCAGTAAGCCACACTGGATGTTTGTTGAGTGAATATCTGAGTGATGGTGACATCCATCTTGCTTTGGGAAGGGGCCCGCTTCTTCTTCTCAGGAGTCAAAGGTCACTTCTATCACTGTGTTAGATGTCAAGGTTAGCCAAGGCTTTGGGAACAAATGACTTTCCCCCTCCCCCCTCCCCGAATTGTTCTCGCGGTCTAGCCTTCACCTCATCATTTCCACCGCTGCCCATTAAGATGGAAGCTTTGGTTAGGTAATGCTGGTTGCCCAGCAGCCCTAGAGAGATGGGAGCAGCAGCAAGTGAAGGAGGAGGAGGGGAGCCAACCCTGCTGGTGAATGTCTGTCCAGTCACTTTTGAAGATCCCCCTGCCCTGGAATCAAGAATGCCCCAGGTTCACCAGGAAAAGGGGAGCTGTAAGCAGAGTATCTTTATAAGAGGCCATGCCCTAGTCCAGAGTCCATTGGTTGCCACTTCCTGTATTGTATTTTGGTTGTAGACAGAGGCTCAGTACACACTGGACTGTGTTTAAGTCACAGACTCTCATAAAAACCAGCTTCCTCAGGTTGGAAGCAGCTCTGCTGGCAGGAGGTTGCCAATCTGGAAATGTTGGTAGCCCACACAGCAGAGGAGCTCACCTCAAAGCAAACAGCCTCATCTCCAGCTGGTCTGTTTGCAAAGGAAATGGCCTTGTTACTCAATTACAGATAGAAACAGGCTGGCCGCTGCTCTTCCTGGGAGGGGAAGCGATCAGATAAATACCTTTGGCAAGGGCTGGAATGTTGATGGCCAGAGAGACTGCCCGCCAGCCAGCCCTGAGGTCATCTAGAGCAGCGGTTCTCACCATAGGGCAATTTTGACCCTAGGGGATATCTGGCAAGGCCTAGAGATGTGTTTGGTTGTCCTGACTGGAGACAGGTACCGGAACTATACTGCTCAGCGTCTTATAACTCATAAGACCCCAAACCCAAAACTTACCTGGCTCCACAAGGCAACAAACAAGATGGAGAGTCAGATCTGAGGAAGCCAGGCCAGCTGCAAGGGAAGGTCCTGGCTAGAGAGGGCGGGAATCTTCTGTACTGGCTTTTGAATCTGATAGTGACACTTCCAAGTGTCCCCAACCATTTCTCCCTCTTTTCTTTCTTTCCTTTCTCTTCTTCTTTCCTAGTCTTCCTACTTTTACCTCCCATGTCAGCCATGTCCCATGGCTCTGTCTTACTCTTGCACGAAGCACTGGTAAAGGGTTTTTATCTTTCTGTGTCTGATTGATCTGAGCATGTCGTGGGGATGTGAGATAGGGCAGGGGAGATGCTTCATTGGTGCAAGCTTGAGAACCTGAGTTTGATCCCAAGAGCCCATGTGTTTGTTTGTTTGTTTGTTGTTTTGTGTTGTTGTTGTTGCTTTTAAATCTGGACTTGATGCTACATGCTTCTAATTCTTGGGGTGAGGGGTAAGACACAGGTGGATTCCTGGGATTCTCTGGCCGGCCAGCCTAACCTATTTGGCAAGCTCCAGACCACTAAGGAACCCTGTCTCAAAAAGCAAATGAGGAATGACAGAGGAGTTGTTCTTTATCTGCAAATGAACATGCATGTGCATGTACATGCATGTATAAGCATGCACACACTTCTGATGTTCTGAACTGGCCTAGGAGTCTTCCCAAGTAAGCTTAGAGAAACCTCTTACTAGGAACCAAGATTCCTGGGGTTCAAATGTAGATGAGCCATTAGGGAATACACCAGGATGTGTGGTACATTCTCTGCGTCTCATTCCATCCCCTGAAAGAGGGATACCATCACCGAGGGTAGGACAGACTCAGGGACTCATTCATCATGATTTGTTGGCTAACCCCAACCGATGCTGGCATTCTTAGTAGGTATGAGAGTCAGCAAGTACCCAGACTGTACCCTTTCTGACTCCTGGGCACTTCGACTAACCTTGTGGTGAGTTTCTTTCCGTCTGTGGAAACAGAGGCCATTAGAGTTCATGACGTGGAGGAAACTTTGACAATGCCATGACATTGTGATTCGTTCCTTTGAGTCTTGCCCTTTGCCAAGCTTCCCTTCTGTTCTGATGTACACCAGAAGGAGCTGGCGCCTTCCCAGGCCTTCGCTGTGGTAGAATTGGTGTGGCCCCTCTGCCCAGGTGATTGTGGTATATAGGGTCTGAAGACTTTGCTGAATACTAGTGAGTGTGGCCCCACTGCGCATAACTGTTCTCAGTTTTATCTCTTCAGTTATTCTAGAAAATGATGCTGGCTACTGTGGAAAAACCATGCTGGGGGCAGAGGGAATTAGGGCCTTTGGATCTGTCACAGAAAGGCTTGCTAGAGTCACCCAGTCCAGGGGTTCTGCAACTTTGTTGCAGAGGACAACCACCTGGGAAGTTTCTAAGATTCTCAGTGCTCACATCATACTCTGGGTCATTAAACCACAACATCTGCAGCTGGTAGGAAGATCTCCACATGATTTTAATGTACAAGAGATTTGTAGACCACTGTCCTTAGAGACAGAATCTATATGGCTCCGACCTGCTGTGGTGAAATGGCACATACTTGGTGAGTGTCATCTACAAAGGCTCTTCTTTGAGTTGTTATGGTCCTTCTGCCCTGGATACTTCTCTAATCCAAGTGCTGTTCCCAGCCATCATCAGTATGTCAGTTCAGTCCCCAAAACCCACATTAAAAAAAAAACAAAACCCAGGTGGAATAGCATGTGCCCATGCCTGTAATCCCAGTGTTGAGGAGGTAGAGACAAGCAGGTAACTGGAGCTTATTGGCAGCCAGGCTGAGGTACTCAGTGAATTCCTGGCCAGTGCACAACTCTATCCTAAGGAGTGGCACCTGAAGCCACTCTGTCCACATGCACGCACACACATATGCACACACACGTGTACGAACACAAACAACACAAAGCCTTTGTGTTATAACCTTGTTTATATTGAGCATCTTAAAGAGCTAGAGTTCTAGGAAGGTCTAGGAAGTAAAAACTCACCTTCATGGCTCTGTACGAGCCGGAAAGAAGGCAGTAGCAAATGAAGACGCCGGCTGTGCATCTGATGGCGTGATTCAAAATGTAGTGTTAGCACATCTCTGTAACCTCAGCACTTGGGAGGCAAAGGCAGGAGGGTGGGGAGCTTGAGGCTGGTCTGGGCTACATAACAGGACTGTCTCAAAACAAGACCATCCTAACTGGGATCCTTGGAGTGACTTATTCATGTTTGAGAAGGAACTTAGGAATATCGAAATGTATTTTTTTAATTAAAGTAATTTATTCAGATTATATCTCAATTGTTATCCCCTCACTTGATCTTCTTGTTCTCCCCTCCCGTCCCCCCCCCCTTTACCCTATTCCCCTCCACTAGGTCTGTGACAGAAGGGGACCTTCTCCCCCACCATATGATCCTGAATGTATTCTTCATGTTTCTCTTCCTTTGGCTGTTTTCACTTTATTCATTTGAGAAGCAAATCTTGTCACACTAAATTGATACGGTTGCTTGGTTCCCCAAAACAGGATCTTAAACAGAGTATAGGGTCTCAGTATACTCGGTGGCTTGTATTAATCTGGCTTAGCTAAAATCTGAAAACTGATAAATATTTAGATCAAGATCTGGATTCTATGCCTCTCTTGAGAATTTAAAGGCTCTTCCTTCCCTGGGCTTTCTCCCTGGATGACGGCAGTCATCGGCACTTGTCTTGTTGTTGTTGTTGTTGGGGCCCTGTGTTTTCAAATTTGCCAGTCCTGACTCCTTCAAGAACATTAGTCACCTGACTGAAGTCTGTAGTCTGCACTGTCACTGTTACCTGTAAAACATGAACCCAGAGTGCTGCTTCCCAGTCATCTCTAGGGACTTGGTATCTCTTACATACAAAGTCCCATTGCGATCTTGATCTCTCCTTTCTCTCTCTCTCTCTCTCTCTCTCCTTTTTGCTCAAGACATCTCAGTGTTGAGATGGAGGAGATTTTGTGCCCTTCCTCTAAAGCTCCTCCTTCCTCCACTGTCTAGGACACACTATGAGATGCTCCAGGTATCCCTACCCCTTTCTGTAGAACTAACTAGTTCTTCATGAAGCCCTGCTTTCTTTATTGGAGAAAAAAGTATTTAAAAAACCAAGCATGGCCGGGCATGGTGGCACACGCCTTTAATCCCAGCACTCAGGGAGGCAGAGGCAGGTGGATCACTGTGAGTTTGAGGCCAGCCTGGTCTACAAAATCAAGTCCAGGATAGCTAGGACTGTTACACAGGGAAACCCTGTCTCGAAAAACCTAAAAAAAACCCCAAACAGAAAAACAACAAAAAACAAAACAAACCAAGCATGGGCTGCTAGGTGTGCCCATTGACCCCAGGGTGCTGTTGCTTCTGGCCTGTGCCGGTGTACAGAGCTAGGAAGTGTGTTTGCAGATCAGCTCCCTTGTGCCTATACATTTGGGCTGATTTCTGTATCTCTTTCTCTTGGGGCTGTCAGTTTTAAGAACACTGTCCACATGAATACTTTCCAGTCCTGTCTAATACCACAGGACTCAGCCTTTGGCAAATCAGATTTTGATGTTTGTGAAGTTTTGTTTTGAAATAATAATGTTAAGAATATCTCCAAGGGAGGGGGCAATGAAGAAGCCTCCCTTGATAGTGATTCTGTAGACACCATTTAAACAAAAACAACAAAACAACAACCAATCCCATGTTCATTTGTTCTAATCACTAAAAATGTTGGCTCATCAGCCATCCCTCCTAATCTCTTCTAACTCTTGGAACATATGGCCTAGTTGTTCCCGAAGGTGGGCAGACCTGCCTGCTTCTTTTCCACAAACACATTCTGTCTCCAGCCTTCTCACAATGCCTATTGTAATGCTGAGCTGGCACTTGTGTGTCTCGGAAATATAAGCCAAGACACTTCTCTGAGATTACCATCAGAACTTTGCTCTACATGCAAAATCTTATTTTGAATTCAGATACACAATTACTCACCCTGACTTAATTACACTGCCTTAGGATAGTATTAAAACAATGGTCTTAATTATTTTTGGGGGGTTTGCAATAGTAACCTGTTGTGTTGTTAGGAGGGCGAACTGCGGGTCTTTGAGAATTTCATAGACTAAAAACTCAGCTTGGTCCGGGATGAGGGGGGTGGGGATCTGGGGTGAGGGTGCGGGCTGGGTTCTTCATGCTTATTCAGGAAGTAACACTACCTGAATTCAGTCCCCCTGTTCCTCATGATGCTTGATGTAAACCCAGTCATGCTTAATGTGTCTCTATCAACTGTTTAGAGAAGTGAAAAAAAGAGCTGGATGGCTCCTGGGTGCTGGAGGTGTGGCCCTTTGGTGGTTTGGAAAACATTCTGCGTTTTAAACAGCAACACCTATAATTATGGAGGCGTCATCCCTTCCATAAAAAAGAAAACAAAACAAAGACGGCAAAGCCCTTCTGCTAACAAGGTGTAGTCATAGCATGCGTGTGCTCACCCTTTCCAAAACCTGCCTGGCATTTGTTTCAGGGTTGGGGGGGGGGATCTCTCCCATCTTTCTCTGGGCTCTCATAAAACAATACAAAGGTAAACAATCGGAGGGCAATTAGCAGGCTCTTTGGGGTAACAGGAGAGAGAAGTCACCCTGTTATTAATGTCAAAGGAATTAATCATGGTTTACATAGGTGATTTAGTAGCTTAACTTTGCAAGTGGTTGAAAAACAAGAAACCAACCAAGTTTTACCAAGGAAGCCTGTTTGGAGGATCAGGCAGGGCACACACAGAGCTTACACAACTGTCTGTTGAGATGTGAGTGGTTAGAAAAGGGATCACGTGGCCCCGGCTTGTTATCTGTTTGAGGCTAGGTTGGGCCTTGGCTTGAAAGTGAAGATTTTGACTCTGCAGGGTACAGGTGGCTTCTGAGATTCTTTGGTCGTTAAGTTTGTCCACGTAGCCCAGGCTGGACTCCAACTCAGTCCTCCTGCCTTGTGCTCTTGAGTGGGAGGGTACAGACGTCAGCCACCATTCCTTGCACTTGGCATGTGTGGTGTACACGATTGTCTACCAGACTAGATAGAGGTGGGTGTCTTCCTCGATCACTCACAACTGTATTATTATTATTATTATTATTATTATTATTATTATTATTATTATTACTATTATTATTTTGAATCCCAGGTAGGCTTTTATTCCCTGCCTCCCCAACACTGAGGTTATCGTGCTACCGTGCCTGGCTTTTTACATGGATGCTGGAGATCGAGCTCAGTCCCCCATGCTTGCACAAACAGGTAGTTTCCTGACCGAACCATCTCCCTAGCATCATCTGCATTTAAAAAAATCACATATTTAGAACACTTCTTGTTTTATTTTGAATTATGTGCCTGTGCCCTCCTTTGTGTGCAAGGGCCAATGGAGGCCCGGGGAGGGGGCATGCGACCCTCCGGAGCTGGAGTTACAGGCGGTTATAGGTGCCGGGAACCGAAGCAGGGTAAACCGAAGCAGGGTCCTCTGCCAGAGTAGCAACTTCTCTACTGCTGTATCTGAGTGTCATCCCCAGAACAGGCCTTTAAGGAAAGCCAGGGTTAGGGCTGGAGCAACAACTCACTGCTTTCTCAGTAAAGATAAGCGCCCCAACACCTATGAAAGAAGCAGAGCGCAGCTGCCCGTGCCTGCCACCCCACAACAGGGGGTAGAGGCAGGCAGATGGGGAGACCTGCTTAGATAGCACCCTCACTGAAAACAGAGCCAGGGGTGGGGGTGAGCATGGGCTTCTGGGTCAATGAATGTGTTTAAAGGCAACCGCTTCTGAGGAACACCTCTGAGTGTACCCCTCCCCCTCCCCCACAGGTCTAGGGCCTTGTATCTAGCTGAAAAGTTGAGCCTCTTCAGGTAACTTTTGGGGGAACACCCTTGTGAAGCACTCCCTCACATACCCTGACTCACTTTCCTGGGTGCTCAACTGCCTCTCTTCCCAATCATGCTATATCCTGTAAAAATGCTGGGTTTGTTTTTGTTTTTGTTTTTGGGTTTTTTTTTTTTGTAGACTAGGCTGGCCTCGAACTCACAGCAATCCACCTTCCTCTGCCTCCTAAAGTGCTGGGATTAAAGGCGTGGGCTACTATGCCCGGGCTTTCCTGCATGGGATGTCAAGACACAGTGGCTCCTCCGTTCACTTAGAGTGAGGCACACGCTTGTCACGCCCAAGCCAGCTTCACCTGGGAAAGAAGCCCTGTTAGCTTTAGGTTCTGAGAACAGTCTGTCCACACTTCATCTCCCCTCTGTCTTTCCCTGCTTTGGCTGTTTACCCCCACTGGGAGAAAGGTGGAGGAGGGGCAGAGACCTGAACAGGGCTTACTGTGGCTTCAGTTTCCCCACCTCCTGTAGAGAGGTACTGAAGGTGGGTTTTTGAGGGGGTGCCAGGCCGCCTGCTCAGTATACAGTGACTTCGTACTTTGGGTGGGTGGGACTGTCAGGTGGCAAGACTGGAAGTTGGGCCATCTGGCTTCTAACCCTGCATAGTTATTAGGCCTTGGAGAAAGGATTCTATGGCCTAGCCTTCCCTCCCCACTTGCAGTTGGTGGTTCTGGGACCCTGATACCCTTTTCCCACTGTGGGAGTGCTAACATCAACACTGACAGCCATGTTCCCTTCCGGTCACTATCCCATCCTTCAAACTGTCCAAAGAGGTGGGGCCGGATTTCCACGGATGACAGCTAAACACTCTTGTCACACATTTTCTTTTGAGACGCTCACAAAGAGCGGTAGGTGACTTTCCACTGTGCTTGCGTTTACCTTAGGAGGAGACCTACAAGTGTCCCATGTAATTGGAGCAGCAAAACAAAGAGTTAAAAGTAAATGAAAATATCTAGGACAATCAGTGTAGTAACTGTACTCTTGTAAACACAGTTATTCGTGAATTATAGCAAACTCAGGAATGCACAATCACCAAATCTTGTGATTTTATTATAAACTGTAAACTCACCAGAACATTTAGCATCTCACAAGTGGCAAGCGTTCAGTCTCCTTCGTTTCCCTAAACCGTGCTTATGTGCACTGGCACTGTATTTGGAGAATGAAGTTCACATTTGACGTTTGGTTTAATAGTATGTGGCAGGACTGGGACACACTGATCCCTCTAGGGAGACACTGGCTTTGGTTAACTTTAATTAGCTAATTGGGCACCTCCCCTCCCCCACTACTTAATATATAAGGAAATGAGGACAAGCACCTTTGCCTAGGTGTAATTAAAACTAGAATGCTGTCAGCAGCAGGTTTTAAAAAGGATTTCTATTTATTTTATCACCAAAAGGTGGCGTCCTACCCCTATGCCCTTTAGATATATATATTAAAAAAAAAAAAAAAGCCCAAGCAACACACTAAAAAACAACAACAACAACAACAAAACCCCCAAAAACCTTCTTGATTTAATTTAACAAAAAGAAATTTCCAGTTGATTACTGATAAATTAAAAATCTGTTCCCTGTGAACGAGATGTGACAGTGTTGAAAATGGACCGATTGTTAAGCCATAGTGAGGTGTCCTTGTAATGTAAACCAAATGGGTTTGGGGTTCTCCAATAAGCCTGCACATCAGACAGTGTCATATCCTAAACCAGTGCCATTTTTTTTCATGGGATTTACAGTCAGGATTTCCTTTTGTATTTAAAAGTGTTGCCAATCTGTCTTTAGTCTCTCTTTTTTAGTGAAGTTAAAATCCAGACCAATGATCAGTAAGTAGCAAGCGAAGGATTTCATTGTTGGTACGGTTATGCCTAGAAAAAGCCAAAACAAACAAACAAACAAACAAAAAGAAACCAAAAACCAAAACGAAACTAAAAATAACCAAAACACAGAAACCACAGCTGAGTATGGTAAACAAGATCACAGTAAGACCTGTTTTTCATGGACTATGCACTGATCTGTCACAGTTAAATCAAGAGCTGTTTCCCTGGAGTTACAACTGGACCACCAGCTCCATAGCATATATAGATTATATTTGGTAGGGCCAGTGTAGACATTAAAAATCATGCCCCCCCCCCCCAAGCACTGGCTACACTGTGGATTCCTATTTAATTCAATGTGAATTACAAACATGGACTTCCCAGTATTGTCCACGGTTTTGTGAGACCAACCTGACACAAACCTTTTAGATCAGAGCCTAGGCCATAGCAAGCATTCAATAAATATTAGATGTGACTACTGACAGCAGTGGCCTGTGAGAGCCCCTAAGGCAGGAACTTACTCTACTTGTGTATTTTAAAGTACTCACTAGATGGTGTGGAATATATTATAGAACATGTATTAATGTCTTAACAAAGAAAATGTCCTTTTACAGGATCCAAAGTATGTATCACGTATGTAGTTTCTATATAAAAATGTGGGATGACTGGTCTTGTCTGCCTGGCATTCATTGTTTTACTGCACAAATTCCACTACGCTGTGTACCTTAGCACACACTGCCTTTCTCTGGATTTATTCTGCAATACCACTGAAAGGGTTTGTTCATTATTTTACTTTCAAAACATATGATATAAATTTAAATGGCACGCTCACATTCTCATTTCAATTTAGACTTAAACTCTGCAAATGAACATATAATAATATTTGTCAAAAGACATTATCTAAGAGAGTCTATTATGGTCTATTCAGGGTGTTATTTACAATTGTGTTAGTCTCAAGATGCGAACAGCAGTAAGCAGCCCCCAGCCTCCAGAGCACATTATGGGAACCCACAGTGTGACTTACAGAATATTCTCATGAAGACTTAGCCTAGGGACATACCAGCTAGTCAGTAGCTGGAAACCCTGGCTTGGGAGTTTGGCAGCCTCTAGGGTGATAGGTCTAAAGAAAATAATTTCTGTTTTCTAGAAGCCACAGCAGTCCTGTATCTGTGTGCCGTGTTGGAAACAAAAAATTAGCTTCCCTGGCTCGTTGATAAAAAGTGCTTTTTGTCTTATGTGTTTTTTTTAATATTTCAAAAAAATATTTCATCCGGGCTTCTCTGGTACTTATTTAAATTTATACACTCAAACTTCAGAATAGCAAAAAGAAAAAAAAAAATCTCACCTTCCCAAAGAATTGCACAAAGCTTTTTTCTCACGAGACTGATGTTCAAGAGAGCAGGTAATTTGTGTTAAACAAGTGATTGACATGCTAGCCCCCGGGTGTTTTCTTAAGAGGCACCGTGGCAAAAACACAGTTCTCCTTGCAGCCACTTTTCCCCAAGTGGACCTGGAGACAGTGACAACATTCCTGAAAGAGCTGACAAGGCTGGGGGCGAGTAAGTTCCTGCTCTCTTCACTCTCTCGCGATTCTGAGATGCTGGGGGAAATCCCCCCCCCCCCTGGCTGGAGGGGTTTCTGTTTCCTTGCAATCGGGGGTTTGTCCTTCAGTTGAACTTTCACCTTCCGAACTCGCCTTCTTTCATTGGACAAAATGCCGAAAGAAAGAGGAGAGACCGAGGGAGGACCAGGGATCAGGCTCCCGGCTGGAACGCTGCCCTTGCTGCCCTCTGCTCCAACTGTCACCCAGGCGAAGCACTTTCACTTTTAACTGGAGGAAACTCCATCCCCGCCTGTCCTCCCCCCTTCCCCCGCCCCGGATTTTTTAGCTCTGACCCCAGCGAATCGCCCAAGCATTCCCCTCTGCGTCCCTACTTGCTGACACTCCTCTCCATTTCCGTGGATCTGAATGGGCCCCTCTCCCCTTCTTCTAAGGAGACCCCCCTTCCACCCCAGGCCCCTCGTTTTCCATCTCTTTTCATCCAGTCTTCTTTTGCCTTGGAAGTGTTGTGGCGTTTCATTCCCCGGTCTTCGGGCTCTGCCTCCCTCTCCTCCTCTTCCCCTCCCCACTTCCCTCACTTGGCAATTGCGATTTTTTTTCCCCCCCAAGCGAGCCCTGTTGTTTACCCAGCAGGTGGATGTGACGTCAGGGACGCACAACAGCAAAAAATAACAACATCTCCCTCCGCGACGCGATGGCCTCTCTTGCGCGCCTTATTTATTTATTTGTTCCGGGATGCGGGGGGGAAGGGAGCTTGCGACCCAAGGGCGCCGCATCGGGGTGCAGGTCGCGCTCGAGGGGTCACGGGGGCCTTGAGAGCGCGCACAGCTGGGCTTGGGCCGGGCGGGGGGCTGGGGAGGGTCGGGGGCGCTTCGCGGCCGGCCGCGCTGGCGCGGCTCCGGAACGAGTCCCGAGCGGAGGAATCTATTGTTATTTATTGTGTGGCAGCTGCACGCTGTGCTCGCGGCCCGGCCCTCGCCCGCCCGCGAGTGCGTGTGTGCGCGCGTGAGTGTGAGCGGGGGGCGCGCGCGGGCGGGAGTGGGCGCGCGCGGGGAAAGGCCCCGAAAACACCTTAGTTTGCACCGAGAGACCATTTGCCGCGGGTGAGTTCGTATTTTTCCATTTCTGCTCCACTTTTTTTCCCCCCAAGCCGCCTCCTGCCTTGTTTCCGCCACTTTAAACAACAACAACAACCAGCACAAAAAAAAAAAAAAAAAAAAGGAAAAAAAAAAAGAAAAAGAGAAAAAAAAAAAGAAAAAGAAAAAATCCTACTTTTCACCTCCAGGCTCCACGTGCATCTCCCCCCCCCAACCCTCTGTTCTCGACTCGCTCCGGAGTCCGGGCCCAGGCTCTGCGTGGGTGGGGGCCGCGCGCGGGCGCCGGGCTGGAGGAAGCGCGGGAGGCTCCCGCACTCTTGGGTCCATTTGCATAAGTCACGGTAGGGTGCGGAGGTGGCAGCACCGACCAGCTGGACTACCCCTCGGCCCCTCGCGCCTCTCTCTGCGCTCGCTCTAGCCGCTCGGGTAGAGCGATCAATAAGCCCAGGCCGCCTGTCGCAACTTTGAGTGCCCAGTGTCAGCGCCTGATGGCCTCCTGGTGCGGGTACCCAGGACTCGGCCGCGGTAGGCAGGGGCGTGTGGCATCATCTCCCGAGCTCAAAGTTTGAACTTGGAGCAAACTTTCCCCTGGTATACAAGGGTGCGTGCCCCTTCTGTGCCTCCCGGCTGCCCGGGAACGGTGGAGGGCTGAGCAGGGACGCCTGCGCCCTGGGCCTGGTGCTTAGCGACATCCTTGCAGCCACGCGTGTTTTGGTCCGAACTCAGCGATGTGAACGCTCTCTAGCTAACCCCTGGGAGCCTGGAAAACTCATATCCACACCCGCGCACCCTCTGCCAGACACGCACCCCACGCGCGTTAGGCCCCCGCTTGACAGAGACGGCGCCCAAGCCAGCCGTAGCCGGATCGCGAGTGGGCATGGGGACAAGGCGCACCTCGAGGACCCTCGGCGCTCGTACTCTTGACCCCCACGCCACCACACACTTTCGTTTCTGACCCCATGCGTCTCTAAAGCTCAGGGATCTGCTCTGCCACACGCGTGTGCCACCGCGTCCCTCCGGCCCTGTCCCGGCCACCGATGGCTCTCCGTTTCTCGCCTGCGCGCAGCTTTCCTCCCGTGGTCTCGGTACTCCGATCCAGTCCCCCGGAGACATCTCTCTGAAGCCGACCAGACGAGGCGGCGCGCGCTTCGGGTGGGGATCGAGGCGGTGGCGGCGGCGCCCAGAGCCGGAGTTTGCCAGCTGCCGCAGGGTCGTGGTCATCTGCAGCCTCCGCCTCCTCGCGCCCCCGCCTCCCGCTCCCCCCCCACCCCCATCCTGCCGCGCTCGGAAACTTTGATTCCTCGTCCCCCTCCCCACCTGTTGTGAGCTCCGCCTCAGTCCCTAGAGACTGGCGGTGACACACACGGGCGCCAGGGAGCTCCGCGCCCAGAAACAAAGTCGCATGCCCCCCCCTCCCCAGTGTTTGCTTGGAAATTGCTGCCTGCAGCACCCCCATTCCCGCGCAGCTCCCGCCCCCTGGGAGCCAAAGGACTAAATAAACAGTTGTAACTCCAAACCTTGCGCCTGCCACCGCAGCCCTATCCCACCCCTTTCCCCAGTCCTGCCCCTCCTTTTTTGTTGTTGCAACTTTGTAAGATCCCAGGAAGGTGCTGAGACTAAGGCTCAGGCTGTGCTCGGGGTCTCCGGATTCCTGCAGGGATTCCCCGGGGCTCATCCTCCTCCCCTGTCCCCTCGCACTGGGGATCCTCTCCCTCTGTCTGCCCCTTCTATCTCTGGTCCTAGCCCCCTCCGCCAAATCACCTCGTCCTTAACACACACACACACACACACACACACACACACACACACACTCACTCACACACAACCTTCACGGAAGGAAGACTTGCTGAGGGGTCGCCCCGGTCTCTCGTCGATCGCAGACCCCGAAAGTTTGCCGAAGGAGGACGGCGCTCGGCCGGCGAGCTGGCGAAGGGCTGCGGCGGCGACTTGGGGAAGCGTGGAGCTGCCGGTGCGTCCTTCCCGGACTCGGTGGGTAAGTCGAGGCGGTCGTGGCAAGCGCGCCGGCGATGGGGGGGGGGGCAGGGAAGCGGGGCGCTGCACCAGCCAGCCTGGGCAACCAGAGCTCCGCGACCAGGCGCGGGGGATCAGGGAATGTGCTCATCCTGCTGGTAGGTGAGAGCAAATACGGACCTTCTTTCTCCCTTTTCTTCCCTGAACCCGAAAATCAGGAGATCAAAGTTAGCCTGGAATGTGAAGTGTAAAATGTGGTGACATCCCTCGCTCCACTTCTCAGCCTGCTCCCCCCTTATAACTATTAATTATTTCCGAGCCATTGTGTCCAATACCCTAGCTGGGCTGATTGCAAAGTGTATTGATTTAGGCTAGGCTCTTCTATGCTTTCATCTTAATTTATTTTCTTATTGCTTGACTAGAGGACCCAAAATGAAACTTCTTTTTTCCATTTTTCTTCCACCCCACCCCCAGTCCCTTCATCTGAATGATTTAAATAGAATAATGAAATTAATGTGAACATTTCATTGGGTTGCATTTGAGCTAATCCAGTACTCTGCTGAGGGCCCAGGGTTGCTGTCACGGCAGACTCCAGGTATTTTCCAAGTTCTGTTTTCTTATTTTGTCTCTGCTGTTCAAGCAAGAAGGCTGCGGGAACATTTTGGATTCCGTTTGAGGAGTCTGCCGGTTGAAACCCTCTGCACTTCACCTTCCTTGGGCCAGAGCCTGAAAGAACTTGTAAAATAGCTGAACTGAGAAAAACCCAAGGATATTTAAGGAATTTTTTCTGTTCCTGAAAATGTATTGGAGGATTCAAAATTCTTGCCTTTCTTCCACTTCCATATTTTTTCACAGCGAGAATCAGTTTGGGGGTTGGCTTGACAAGAATTTAAGAGAGCTAATAAGACTTGAGGTGTTTTCTATTCAGGGGTGGGTCACTTAATGGAGGCAGCTGAGTTCTTGCTAATTTGTTTTTCATTCAGATCATTTTCAAGAATTCCATTCGAGTTTTTATTTTTAAGTACTCATCTCTTTAGAGTCCAGAAAAGAAAAACTGGACTCGCATTTAAAAAAAAAAAAAAAGGAGTGGCTTTGACCCCCTTCTTTGAAATGTCTTATAATTAAAGAGCATAAAAAGTATAAGTAAAATTCAAACACCATTCAGAAAGTGTCAATTAAAATCTTAGTGCAAAGGGGGGAAAGGTTTAGTATCTTTCTAGTGGCTGCAGCTTCCCCACTCCCCCCATTTTGGATTAGTCATTGTTTGAGAGAGAGGGAAAATTCACTTTTTTTTTTTTTAAAAAAAAAGTAAAGTAAACAGCCTCCAACTGCTGAACCTTGACAACCCAAATTAAGGAAGCAGTGGAGATCAAACAGGGCTGCTGCTGGGCTGTTGTCAGGAACTGCTTTAAGGGAGAAGCCAGCAAGGCTCTATGTGCAGTTCTGCAGAAATGGACCATTGCAAATACTTATCTTTATTGTGCAAGTGAAGCCTCAGTTGGAAGGAAATACCCAGCCTCTGGGCTGCATTTGAGTTCCTATGGATGCCGAATTGCTAAATAAGTTACTATTTTGTAATACACTTCTTTTTTAGGAGAAGGCACCCAAAAAGGTATCCAAAGAATATTAAGTCATCCGAATCCTGTCTGGCTTGCAAACCAGAGCTCACCGTGGTATTCTTTTTACCAACAGTACACTCCCACACCAGTTAGAGAACATTTTTTCACATCCAGTTTAGAAGATGTGCCTTCTCAGGGAAACCAGGGTTTAAATCTGCTGTGTAGTTAAAAACAAAAAGAAGAAAACCAAGTGATAAAGCCTACTCTTGGAATTTAAAGAGGAGAGAGCCTTCTCTAGATTACACATGACCTTTTTTTTTTTTTTTTGATTGACATTCAGTATGACCAGCTGCTACTTTATTTAGGTTCTTTGTAACTTGGCCTCCCCTGTTGTCTAGGAAATTTTAACTACTCTACATTTTTTTAAGGAAAGTACTAATGGCAATCACTTCAGCATTTTATTTTCCCAGGTTTATTTATCAAGATAAAATGAAGGAACCATCAATTATTCAAAGTAACTTTTAAAGGAAGGGCTTTACATTGCTGGAGATGTCTTCAGGGTACAATGTTTATATTTGAATCCCGAAGTCTAAACTGTGTAACACTTTTTTCTAGCTAAAAACTATCTCCAAATTAAATACCATCTTTAAATCATTGTCATTTAAGGCTTGTATTTTTAATTAGTGCCTGTCACATAGTAACTACTTTGTTCCTTTTTTTTTTTTTTAATATAGCTAGAGTTGCATAACCATGTACACAATGTGTTACAAAGTCTGGTGCTTTTATTGGGTATACCTTTATTGTATAATTAAGCAGTGTGGGTTAAACATACACATGGATTCTGTTAGGCAGTTTTCTGCAGTATATCATGTTTTTAAAAAAGCTGTAATATTTTCTAGTTAAATCACTAGTACCAACAATAATAGAAGTTAATCGAGTTAATATTGGGCCTAAGCTTTTTGACTTTTCCTGTGACTCAGGCTTGACTGAGCATTCTTAGGCTTGTGGAAGGGTCCTTACTTCTCTCCAGACCCCTGTGGAAAGGTGTAGTGTTGGCAACAATTGAAATGAACAGAACTGGGCTGGCTGGTGCCCCCCCTCTGACCCTCTCCCCATCTCCCCCCCACATACACACACACACACACACACACACACACACACACACACGTGTGTGTATTCTGACAAGTTTAGCAGCTGTAGCTCTGAGCCCATTTCAGTGACTATAGCAGGAGTATTTTACAGAAGATAGCCAGAGTTTTGCCTTTTAAAAATAATTTTAGGCACACGTTAATCAAATTTCAATAGATTGCAGGCTGACAGAAAATAGTATAAATTTTGTTTATGATTTGGTTACTTTAAGGTACTTACATTAAAGAAACTCATTTAACCCCTGAGTGCAGAACGTTAAGTAGACAGGGAAGCCCTGCAGAGGCCTCCAGCTGCCCTTCGCTCTCCCGATAATCTTAAATTACTACAATTTAATTGCAACTTCAAGGCATCAAGTATGGGCTGTTGCTGCAGATTTCAGAAAGGGTTTCCAGAGCTTAGCTTCGTTTACACAGGTGGTATTTTTACTTAAAACCTTTTTTTCCTGAGTACCCTTTCCTTACTTTACCCCGTTAGTTAGTATACCTCAACTATACATTTCAGTTATTTTTGCTAAGTAAGCAATAGTGGCCATTGTCTTAAAGCAAGCTTTAAAATCTAGAATAAAATTCATGCACTAAGCATGGAATTGGTTGTCTATAGAAAGTAAATCCAAGAAAGGCATTTGATGACTGAACAGGTGAATTTCATACATTGAAATTTTATGTATATATTTATTATTTGCAGTGCCTTTTTTTTTCCCTTTTTCTTTTTTCTGTTTTGGATTGCAGTAAATCCCACCAGGTGATCAAACACTGAGCCCTGAGAAAAGCCAGCCAGAAGGGTTTGCAAGTTTTCCAAATGAGTTTTCCCAGACTTGTTACCTTCCTCTGAAGGCCACTTAGCCATAGGGCCAGGCATGGTATGTAAAGAGCCCGTCTTCAACTGGATTTTGAAATTTACTTCTCTTGCCTGATATTTGGATGAATTAAAGTTAGGGATGCCAAAAGCTGGTGCGGCAGCAGACTGCGAGATGAGATGACTTCTTAAAATAGGGGCAAACGTGGCCAAATTAGGATGCCTGCCTTCTGCATGCCAGTTAACCCTTTTCTCCTGTAGGAGATTCTTTATCTCAGTGTGCATGTGGCCACAGGGTTAATGGACAGAAGGTAGATTTGGCTTGTGTCCCCAACTTGAAAATAAATGTAAAGAGCATTTGATTTCAAGAACTGCTTTGCTTTTGCTCCTTCGAGTGATGTTCTTGCTCTGTGGGCTCCGGGTTGGTGTTCTGCAGAGAAGAAATACAGAGGTCAAGTGCATGACCCGGTAGGAGAGACAATTAGACAGTTTTCTTTGTTTCTTTAGTAAATTATTCTTATTAATTACTGTCAGTTTGTGGGAAGGCATTTCTCAAACCTTATGTAAAAGGTAGCTCCTGTTCATAAGAGAGTGCTGGAAGCTGCGTTCTTTTCTCCACGTTTATTCACCTGAGGTATGTGGGCCGGACCGGCTTGTAGACATCTCTCTGAGCCTTGTTTTTCTCTCTGCTGTCCCCTGACACCGGCTTTTAATGTATGCTTTGCCTCTCGAACACAACAGGTGCTTGTTTGGTTGTTCAGTCTGTGGTTCTGAAAGTGAGACCGTGATTTCCTAGGCAGCCACGAGGAGAAAGAACTGCACGTGAGCAAAGGCCTGGTACCTGAGCAGGTGCAAATAAATGCCTTTGCCTCTGTTACCTCCCCAAGTCATTCTGTTTCACAAAAAACGTTGGTGTGGGCACTCAGTGGGGGTAGGGAGGAGGGAAGCTGTTTTCACCCACTGAAGTTCACAGTGACGCCGTAGTCATTTAAGGCTCTGGGCCGAGAGTAGAGGACACTTGGGGCCTTCTGGTGGTTTGATCTTGCTCTTCCAGGGCACTCAGTTGTTAGGTTAAATTAGTTTCCTCAATCCCAGTACTTAAAGTAACTAAATCATAAACAAAATTTATATTAGATCCTGACAACCAATAATCTGTTTA
The DNA here is from genome assembly GCF_964271855.1 of Acomys minous. Lineage (NCBI taxonomy): Eukaryota > Metazoa > Chordata > Mammalia > Rodentia > Muridae > Acomys > Acomys minous. Next base: position 44,691,511 of record NC_140500.1, read on the forward strand.
AATTACATTAAAGTATCTGGGCAAAATTTTAATTAAAGACTGAAGTACTGTCAAGCCCTGTAAATATCCTGACAGGTCTACTCAAACGGAACTGATACCGTGAAATATTTACATATGTCTGGTGTGTTTGGAGCATCTCAGCAGCGCCCGTCCTGAGCTAATTGCACTTTCTTTCCAAATCACATTTTTAATAAAATAGTTTTTTTTTTAACGAAATATTAACACGCACACAGAGTTCCAGAGTTCTGCTCACTACTGCAGTCTTTCCTCGCAGGATCTTTCTGTGATACGTTTGTTTTCTCACATTGCTGCTAATTCAGTAGCTGGGATGGAAGGGCCACTGGCTGGAAAGCGTGTCCTCCTGTTTGAAGACGGTAAAGGCTAGTGTCACTTTCAGAGAATTCAACAGGAAGATGGGAGCCGGTCGCCTATGGGTCCCCGGTCTGTATTTTAGAGTGGGTTCTTTTCTCCCCCCCCCTTTGAATTCTGCATTTGGATACTTGTTTATTTGTTTTCAGTAAGTTAGGGGGACAGTGACATTTTACCAGAGTCTCTAATTTTTTGCTTATCTTGTGCATGATGGATGACTTAGAATGCTAGGTTTATTTCCAGCGCCAAGCTTACTGTGAGTTCTCTGGACGCCTTTCTCTTGCCCATCCACTTCCGCGTCACTCTGTGTTTCCGTGTTTCCCGGGCTCCTGCCCGTGGGTTAGGTGATAGAGGGCTATCCTCTGAACTTAGCAAGTTAGCAAGAGGACCTTGTTTTGCAGTTTCAGGTCAGTGATGAAGCGCTCAGAGGAGGAGAGTTTTGTCAGTTTTGCTGGAGCCCTGACTTTCTGGGCCAGGTGAACGCAGGGGTCCAGGTAGATACACTCTTGTTAGAGGTGAAAGGAGGTTGCAGGCTGTCTTGTGGGCGTTTGGCTTTTGTTTGTTTGTTTTCGAGATAGGGTTTTGCTTTGGGTAACCTTGGCTGTCCTGAAACTTGCTCTATAGACCAGGCTGGCCCCAAGCTCAGAGATCTGCCTGCCTCTGCTTCCCTGCTGCCAGGATTAAAGATGTATAACACTACACCTGCAGGCAGCCTTAATCTACATGTTTCAAAGCGAGGTTCTTTATTCAAGTGTGAATAAGAGTGAATTTGAGAATGCATATGACTAGGATAGGGTTTTGTTTTTTTTTTCGAGACAGAGTTTCTCTTTGTGTGTAGCCTTGCCTGTCCTCAACTCTCTTTGTAGAATTTGAAGAGGTCCACCTGCCTCTGCCTCCCAGGTGTTGGGATTAAAGACACCACACCCCTGGTCACCCCCCCTCCCACTCCCATCCCCCCCCAACTAAAATAACATTCTTGAATCAGAACTCTGAGTGTGTGTTTGTGTGCACTTGTGCACCAGTGTGCACTGAGAGGAGGAGGCCAGGGATTCTGCTCTGTCTGTCGCTTTCTGCCGTATTTCCTTGTGATAGGGTTTCTTTGTGCTCTTGGAGTTGGCTGTGTTTCAGGTAGGCTGCCTGGCCAGTGAGCTCCAGGGATCTCTGTGTTTTCCCCTAGCACAGTGCTAGAGTTACAGGTGTGTGCAGCTACCCTTAGCTTTTACCTTTGTAATGGATCTAAACACAGGCTCCCGTGCTTATGTAGTGAGCATCCTTAGCCACTGGTCATCTGCCCAGCCTTTGAATCAGAATTTTTAATGACTAACAAGTAGAGTACATTTATAACAAAATTTCTTCTCTAGTCCTGATGCCCCCAGAATAGAAACCCATGGTCCCAGGTGATTGCTGTCACTGGAGGCAGCCAATGAAACCTACCCTGCTGAGTGTCACTGGCCACTTTTTGTCTTTGAGGCCTGGTCCTGTGTTGTTGTTGATGTTTGGATTTGTGTTTAGAGTCAAAACCAATTTTTTTTTTAACCAAACATGAATATTTGAATCTCAACAGAGCTGTAGTTCAAATACAGAGGTGAGCACACAGCTTCTGTCTTCCTACATCTGGGATGGGGCCAGGTTTTGTACTTGAGGGAGCACCATCTGAAGTCTCAGATGCATAAAATAGGGAAAGGAAAAAGCTGGCTGCCTCAGGGCTCAGAGTCACCGGAAGTGCCTGCGACCACCCCTCAGGAGCCTTTGTATTGCTTGGCCACTGTGAAACCTTAAAAAATGTGGACAAGCTTCCTTTTCAGAGTTAGGCACAGAAGGAATTGTTGCTTGGAGACACAGGCTACTCAAGAGCCTCAGGGTTCAACCAAGTGAAAGGAACATTCTGGAGCATCATTACCTCCCAGCAAGTGTCAGTTACTTCCCTCCATGATTTGCTTTCTTCCGTGTTTGCTGGGTGCATAGTGTGGTCACCTTACAGCTGCTAGTTGCTGTCAAGTGGAATTCCTTCTTGACTCTCACTATTCAATTTTGATTTCGAAGTCTAAACTGTTTATTCCTTAGATTAACCTGCTGGCACAAGTATTTTGAGTTCCCTAAGCATGTTGGGAGACTCTCTGTGTATGTGACGGGGCATGCACAGATACTGATGCAAAAAGCCTAGCCAGGGATGCCACACAAATAAAGAAGCTGAATCCTATCAAGAATGCCTCCTCCAAGATTATGAGATAAGGAAGATCAAGCTAAGGAGGCCGGTGTAGGTATGCGGATCTTCAGTCGAAGCTCTCATCACTCAGATCAAAGAGTTACCTATCTAGGTGAAAGTTGTCGTGACAATAAGAGTGCGGCTGGGTGGGGTCTGTGTCTGTGGTGGGCCTTTTGAAGTTACCCAAACTTTATTTTTAATTTGCAGTTGTAATCCTGGTGTGGCCTCATTCTAATAACAGCTGAAAACTGTCCTTACTGTTTGGGACTTTACATTTAGGTTGGCAGTGGGTTCTAGTCCCCTTTGGGGTAATGGTGTGACACAAAGTTCATTTGCCGCTCTTCAGACCTTCATGCACTTAAAAAAAAATCCAGTAGACTAAACTTCAGCGTTGGGGTGTGTCCACCACCCAGGGGAGTGGTCCTCTGGAAGACTAGAAGTAGAACCGATTGGAAGGATGGAGGTGAAGTGGTGGGAGCCGGGGCATGCAGCTGTACCTTGCCATCGGCTGAGGAAACCCCAGCTTGATGGTAACTGATGTGCCTTTGCTTGTTGAAAGGGTGTTAATCATTTCATTAAGAAAGGTTAAGTAATTAACTGATATTTCATTAGGGAATCAATAGCAGTCCCCTTTCAGTGATGTCTTCTAGTGATTTTTGAATAGGAAGTTGGCTGTGTTTAATTACATGGCGAGCAGGTTGTCAGATGTTGAAAAGCAGGGGACAGAGCACCTTCAGAAACTATCACTGTCCGTGTATGATGGCAGAGGGTTCGGGAGAAAAGCCATCTATTAAAACAGTTCCTTGCATGGGCTCCTTCAGTATGCCGCGCAGACTTGCTTCTACTTCGTATGTCTTCCCTGGATTTAAGAAGGAGTCCACTGTCTAAATGTGTTTGTCTTTTCTGAATCGTTTTGTTGCAGCAGGGTGCACGTTGACAGCAAACATGGGCTCTCACTTGGGTTAAGTGTGCTGGGAGTGTGTTCTCTTCCTCCATGTGGGCAGGGTGGGGTTGAGGGGGCAGTGAGGAGGGGAGTTGGGGCTGGGGGGTCTGCTTCTGCCGTCACCTCTGTCTGTGTTAACTCCAGCACAGTCCCTAAAACATTTCAGGATGGGAATGGGGGAGGTCCCTCCCTATCAGTCCCCCCCCCCACACCAGTGTCCTGTTTTCACATACAGGGCCTGCTGGCATTCCTAGCAACTGAACATTGAACAGGTCTCCAAAGAGAAGCCTTACTTCAGAGCTCTGTTTTTTGTTTTGTTTTGCTTCGGAAACAGCAGAGATACTTTTACTATATATAGAAATCTTCTGTGGTGGAGATGATTTTCCCATAGCATAGTGCTATCGGTAAGAATTCCTTAAGCATGAGGTAATAATAAGTGATTTTGAAAGTTTTGGAAATGGGTTTGGTTTGGGGACACAGGGGCTTTGGGGTCTCTCCCCAGTGCAAAGTTGTTGAACATAATGGTGATGCCTCCAACCATCAGCGATGCGAACTCCAGAGGAAGGTATTGGACAGATCTTTCCCTTAAAAGCTGTATGTTCGTATTTTTCAATTTGGGTTATGAAATATGTAGGGCACCGAAGGAACAAAATTATTTATTTTGAGCATTGTGTGTCTGTAGTCCAGCTTCTAAACACACAGTGGTTTGGTAAAAAGGCTGCTGGCCTCATTTGTCCTCAGCCCTTCAGAGGAGGGACGGTTTTCCCAGTTGGCAGCTTTTTGCTCCCTGCGTGTATTTACACATTTAATATATAAGTACGCGTTCCTCATAAGAGGATCGTATGTTCATGTGCAAAGGTTTATATTATAGCACCTTACTTTATGCATTCTTTGGCAACCTGGCTTTAAAAAAGTATCCAGTATAGCTGGTGAAATTCACCCATATGAGCACATGGAGCGGTGGCTGATTTTCCTTTTCTTATTTTAGCCATGCATGTTTTTCCTGCATATATGTGCACCATATGCATGCACAAGTTAGAAGAGGAGGTTCTAAGAGGGAGTCAGAGGCTTCAGAGCTAGGGTGACTGATGGGTGTGAGCCATCGTGTGGACGCTAGGAATCAAACCCCGGTCCCCGGCAAGAGCAACAAGTCCTCTGCCCCCTGAGCCGGCTTTCCAGCCCCTGATTCCCTGGTTCCAATTGGAGTGCTGAATTTTAACCCAAAACGAACTCTTTATGTTTGAACCCAAAACCTAGCAGCATAAAATTCAGACTAACTGTTAAGCCTCCAGTCTTGACTCCAATTCTGTAATTTGCTTATTTGCATGTACTTTCAGAGGAAATAACCTTAAATAATCTCAACCATTTATCAGAGAGTTTGATTAAAAATAATCCTTCAAGTGGCCGATCTCTTCTATTAAGGAAGAGGGAAAAATAGGCATTCATTTGAGGGAGCCTAGCCATTTCCTCATCTTATTTAAAGAGTTGGCTTAGAACTTAACAGTTGCATCTGTAGGGTAGAGAGTTAAAGAGCGACGTTTAATTAACAGGCTCTTTATACTGCTGTATCCTTGGTATGATGTAGCACCTTGTTCTTCAGTGGAGAAAGTGATTCCTGCATAATTTAAAGGGCTGGCATCTTGATGGTAAGAAAGCCATATAAATAAAGATATGCTTAGATGAGACTCGGAACATGTTTTTAAAATAGTGTGCGTGTCTACTTTCAGCTCTGCTACCAAACTTGCTGCAGAAGCCAGAGTTGAGGCTCCCTGATTATGCTAATGACCAAGAGAATCGATGGTGCGAGGCGAGATGTCATCCGCGGTATAATCGGGGAAAGTTACCAGTTTTTTTTTTCTCTCTCGTCGTCATTAAGTATCAGTGATAAATAATGCACTGTTCACTCCGAGTAGATGGAACATATTTAATTCTGATGTACAGAGTTTCAATTTCATCGGGTTCATTTCAGAGTAAATGATAATCTTTGGTAATTTGAGAGGAAAGAGAAAAGGCGTTTGTGTCAGCAGGACTAACAGGGGCCATCTCGAAATGTTTACCTTGACAAGCCAGGGAAGATTGGGAAAACTTTATTATTTTTTTTTTCCTGGCTACCTTGGTTATTTGTGCTGACATTTTATTAGAGTATCAGGCACTCAGTAAATAGCACAAATGGCTGGAGATGTTAAACAAAATAGCCTACAGGTAGCTAATGCTTCTCTGCAGAAGGGAGAAAAAGCCTAACGGAAGGGGATGTGTGCACAGTGCTCTCTGGAGATGATGAGCATGCACAACTGGGATGGTAGAGCTTGTTAGCCCTTAAAACAACAGGCTTAGTTTAAGCAAAAAGTGGATTGCTCATACTTGGCAGTGGTTTTTCAGCAAGGAGTCGGACTGGTACCCTGGTGCTTTTAAAGCTTCCGGGAAGCAGAGACCCTAACTCCTGTGTCACTAAGGATTCCAAATGCTCCATAGATGGGAGTCAGCTTTTGTTTTAATGCTGCACAGTTGTACCAAGTGAGGGGAGGGAGGGAGGAGGGTGGGGATGGGGGAGAATAATGAGCTGGTTTTATAGGTTGTAGGCACTGATGGTTAAAATGCATGAGAGAGTCTGATGGGAGCCTGCTTGGAGGACACTTCTGCCAAGGGTCCTTATAACAGGTCCTCTGGAAAGTGCAGTCCCGTCCTGGTCGGGGCCAGTGAGCCTTGCCTTCCCTTGCTTTCTGTCCCTTGCATGGGGCCATGCTGGCTCTGTCCAGCTCTGCCATCTGCTCTTCCAGCAGAGGTCTTCCCTGTGGTAAGGTGGGCCAACTGGGTCAACCATTGTGATCTGGCAGAGGTCCACTGGGAGCTAAGATCAGCCAGGCTCATTTTTATGTGTGTCCAAAGCCAAGATTTCAACTTGGTGAAAAGCTGTGGAATTTATCTCCCGAAGCGTCGCCCAAACCCTTCTTTTTCTTTCTCTGACTGCCTGTGCTCAGAGACCATTGCTTAATGCTCCCAATTATGCGGATCCCTCAGTACTTTTGAACACCTGTGTGCAGTCAGATCCTGGGTGGTCACGGAGCCTGGCTCTGGCAACTGAGTCTCTTTTTGATTGGGGAAATCCCAGGGAGTCTGACCATGCTTCCCCATGTGAGCAGAGGATCAAAAAGGGGGACCCCTTTTTTTAAAATCTTGAACTTGAGCCCTGAGAAGTATCTTCAGAGTGTAGGTTGGGGCTACTCTTATACTAAGTCAGAAATGATGTCTTTAAACTATCTGTAGCTTGTCATATTCATTATCTATATACATATCTTAAAGAGTATTCTCTTTCTCTTTTCCTTTGCCAAGTAAGCATTAAAGTTTTGTATAGGAATGAGGAGGCAAGTGGGGGCTAGTTTGTTTTGGAGCCATGCAGTGTTAATGGGGGAGAGTGCTGGGCTTCTCTGGTATTAGGGATTGTGGGTGGGAACCCATCAGAGCTCCAGAGGACCCCATTGATGGTCCAAGCCAGTCACATCTTTGTCACAAGGAGACTGGAGACCAGTGAGGGGATGTGACGTTGACATATAAATTCACATGTATGTATCTAAGTGGAATGTGTTTGTGTACATGGCTATATACTGTATGTACATATGGGTGTGCTTTTGGAAAATGACAAGGTATTTTACAGGGTTTGCTAATTAGATGAAGCTGGCTAGGGAGCCCCAGGGATCCACCTGTCTGCATCTTCCTGGTGGTAGATCACACACGCATGCCACCACGGCCAGCTTTTTAAGCATGCTGTGGAGATGCTTGGGTTCTCATGCTAGCATGGCTGGCACCCTCTGAGGCGTCTGCCTCTACCCAGCAGGCTTTGCTTCTCTCTGTAGCAGAGGATGGTGGATGGTGGTGCTAGCAATGTGCCCAGGCTCTTGTGCAAGCTGGCTACCACTGAGCTACATTCCTAGCCCAGGGACACTTTCTTGTGTCATAATGTATCCTATCCAATTGTTGATGACGACTTGGTCCTTCAGTAAATGTATTTATATGTCATTTAATTCTTTTTGAGAGCAGCAGCAGCTTGAGGGCCAGAGACTCTGGGGTGTTCACTGGAGTGTCTATAGGCATCCTGGGGTCTGTAGAGCAAACCTTTGGAGCTGCGTTGATGGATGCAGTAAGTATTCACAGGATCACAGCTCCTGAGGTTAAAAGTGGATGCATGGCACTGGGTGGGTAGTGGCGGCACACGCCTTTAACCCCAGCACTCTGGGAGGCAGAGGCAGGTGGATCTCCATGAGTTCCAGGCCAGCTTGGTCTACAAAGCGAGCCCAGGACAGCCAAGGCTACACAGAGAAGCCCTGTCTCGGGGGTGGGGGTGGGCGGATACGCATGATCCTCCATACATGCCATTCAGTCTCTCAGTGGCACCTGCCTGTGTGTCTTGCTTTTCCTACATTCTGTTGGCAATACTAAATGCAGGTTGGAGGATGGGGTTTGTTTTGGGTGAGATTAAAAAAAAAACAACAACAACAAAGCAATTGTTTTATTTCTTCTTTCCATATCAGCTGTGGAGAATCTGAAACGTAGGTGTCAGAGGGCCAAGAGCCCATGAAACCAGTTCCTCTAACAACGCAGAAAGTTTGAGTCCATAAGCCCTTTGAACTCTCAGCGAAGACACAGAAAATGAACTAGAGTAGGGACTTGTAGTACAAGTCAAAGAGGGAAGGATGCTGTGAGTGTCGCTCACAGTGCCCACCTTACCCCTTGCAGCCTCTTTTCTGCAGGACAGTGTAGTGATGGCTTTCAAGCCTTCGGATCTGCCCGTGCTCCTTCCCTCCTCTCCTCCTTTCTTCAGCCCTCTCCTGGGACCTCTCCTTTGACCCCCTTCTGTCCCTATTAACCTCTACTGCTATCACCTTCCGTGGCCTTCATTCCCGAAAGAGGTTTCTGGATGTTAAATTGGATGGCAGCCTCAGGAAAGAGCCAGCATCCACCATCTTATTCCAAAGTGTGAATTAGCAGATTCCTTCTGAGAGGGCTTCTGCTTCGAGGAGGAGCTGGTTAAACTTGCTCTGGAATAGTTGGCCCAAGCCTTGCAGAAGCCAGCTAGTGTCCTTGAAAATGCATGTACTCTAGTGGCCAGTAAGGACACAGTCCTCAGGAGGATGAAATGGGCTTCCCTTATGGGGGTTCAAGTCTGAAGCAGAGAATGGGTTTTTAATTTAATTAATTAATTTGCTATTACTGAATTTGAAACCATTAAAGGGGTCACCTTGAACCAAGTGGTTTTGGCTCTCTTCTATATTTGGCTCTGATTCTCTGCATCTTAGGTTCTGGCATCCTGAGCGAGTAGTTACTGTTGGAGTTGCAAGGGATTACTTGAGTTTGGTGGTCTTAGTGGCAGAACCAGCAGGAGGTATACATGAGCAGCCTAGGCAAAGCCTTTATTGGCCCATGCAAACACTGCAGTTTGGTGGTGGATGTTGATGATTGTTATTCTTCCAATTACCTGAATTCGTGTTTTATGACAAGGCATTGCCCTTCACTTCCCCCTTCTCCTTTCCTTGTTTGATTATGAGAGCTGACAAGGGGAAGTCTCTCTTCCTATGTTCCAACTGTACCTACAGTTCTTCCACACAAGGAAGGAATTGGCTCTTCTGGAACTCTTTCTGTCTAGAGCCAAAGGGAAGGGCTGTAAAGAGTTTGTGTACGCACCCAGAGACCAAGCTGGAGGGTGGATGTTACATGTCCCCATAGCCTTTGGAGATTGCAGGAAGGGAGATTGGTCTCACAAACATTGTCATTATAGGCTGATACGCTTTCAGGACCAACTGACATTCGTAGCTTTCCCCACCAAGAACAGGAATTGACTTTATCAACCTAAGGAAAAAGAAGCACAAACCAGCCACAGTGATGACCCCTGTGGCCCCTCAGGCCGTGGTGGGTTTGTGGCACCAGAACCTTCCTTTATAGTATTTTCATATTTCCATTGGATGTCCTTTACATGTCATCTTTGTCATCACTAAGGCAACTACTGATGCTACGTAGTGGCTCCAACGTTAGATAACATAAGGGTTTTTCCTTTTCTGTTTTGGGATTTGAATACATTATTTTTCCCTGGCAAAAAGAATCTCTCATTCACTCCCAGAGAAATGAGGCACTGTCCAGGACAGTTAATAACCTGTAATCCACATAGATTCTCCATCTCTCTTTCATCCACTGTGTGTGCTGTTCAGCAGTTGGAGAGGGACCTTACATTGGCCTTGTATTTGTCACCTTGCGCAGTGGCCACAACTTATCCTGGGCAAAGACTTGCTGCATTTGTCCTGGATGCGCCTGGAGGAGCTTGGTCAGAGTTTTGTTTACTTTTGTCTGTGCACTCATGTGTGCACAGGTGTAGTCCTCAGGTGTAGTCCACTCTTTTTTTTTAAAGCTAGTTCTTTCATTGGTCTAGAGCTTGCCTAGTAGGCTAGACTGGCCAGGGACCCACTGTCTCTGCCTCCCGACACTGAGATAGCAAGGCCAACCCACCGTGCCCTGCTTTCCACGTGGGATCTCATCTGAGGTCTACAGGCTTGCAAGATGAGCACTTTAAGATTGAGTCATCTCTCCAGCTGTCAGACAGAGATGTCACTATTCACTGCTGTTTCTTAGGGATGATGTAAAGCATAGAGGTGGGGGTTTAAGTGATTTTATTTGCCATTGTGGAAGTAAAATATGTATATAGATTGATTTATTTATTCAAGTAATTACCTGTTTATTAGTTCCCTCTTCATCCATTGGCTCAAAATTAATACTGGGCCAGGAAGCATTCCTCTCTGACTACCAGCTGCCTCATCTTGCTTTGGGATAATCTCGGATGTTTTGACACAAACATCACTTGGATGTCCAAAAGCAATGCCATTATTCACGGGAATCTTTGTCAACAATCTTACCTCATTCACCTTCAGTCTTTGGTTTACTAAATACAGGATGGCTTGGTAGTTCCAATTTCTGTACCATACAGCCCTTGTTTACAGTTGACTACCTGAAGTCCAGGAGGTTAGGATCCTGTGAATGCAAGCTCTTTTCTCTAGTCTGGGTACTTAATTAAGACCCGGCAGATTGATTTTTCCATTAGGCCAGAAGGCAGGTGTTGCCTTAATTTGAATTTCTTATTAAGAGTCTGTTTATCTGCACCTCCCCCTCATACTAAATATGTATAGTTAGCAAGACCCTTTGCATGAATGAATTGTATACATCAAATTGCTTAAAACCCAAACCAGATATCCGATGGTGAGTTGCTATGAGGAAAGTACTGGTGGGAAATTGCCTTTGCTGAGTGCCCAGAGCCCCTGTACAATGTCTGCTTGGGGGATGCTGATTTGTGGTGTAATGAATATGAACTCTCATTTTCTGACCCTTCACACTACATCAGGGACAGGGTGACAGATGCAGTGATGTGGAGACCTTACTTTTTGGTGGAGGGTTGGTTTTCTTTCCATTTGTCTATTCAATTTTCATCTTCAAAAAAAAAAAAAAAAAGGAATGAAAGAAACTTCCCCAAAGGATTGTTAGTGTTTGAAGTGAAATTTAAATTCCCAACCTCGGTAGATTAGAATAAACCCAAACTCTGCTAGAGCCATTTCATTCCTGCTACACAGTGTTGGATTAAAGCTGAGGACCCCAAGCCTGGGGCACTGGCTGAGGCGTAACCAGCTCCTGATCCCACTTGTTCTCGTACGTCAGTCACTCTACAGTGCTGGGGTGAAGGGCAAGAACTTGACTCCAGGCACTGTGAGCTAAAGACTTAGGTAACACTTGTTAGGTCTCTTAGCCTCTTTCATAAGTGTTTGTGTATAATGCCTGACATGGTCGTGCATGCCTGCAGTGCCAACATTTGGGAGGCTGACGTAGAAGCATTGTGAGTTTGAGGCTAGCCTGGACTGTGTAGTGAGCGTTTAATGCTAGCCTGAGTTACAGTGTGAAGTTCCAGCTCAGAAACAAACAAACAAACAAAACCCTTGGGAGGAAGAGGCAGGTGGATCTCTGAATTCAAGGCCAGCTTGGTCTACAGAGTGAGTTCTGGGACAGCCAGGACTATACAGAGAGACTCTGTCTTGGAAAAAAAAATGAAAGCAACCAAACAACAAACCAAAGCACCACCACCACCACCACCACCACCACCACCAACCTCCGCGCCCCCCACAAGACCCCAAACAAACAAAACCCTGTAACACCACCAACAGAGAACCCTAACCAACCCAGATGCGATGTAACAGACTCAGGTTGTTCTGTGGGCTGAATTAGCCCTGCAGAGACCGTCCCTGTTCACGTTAGCTCTTAGAGTACTTATTATGCTTGTGTCTCTTCTGGCTAAAAGTTGTATCAAGTGGCCAAGGATCAGAAAGAAGGATGGAGTTTGCAAAGGTGCTACAAAGATGGAAGACAACACGCCACATACACAAGGTGTGGTGTGGGTACTGGAGACACAAGTTTGTTGTCTTGCTGTGTGTGGGAGTTTGGGTTGACTTGCTTCAGCTGAGTCTCTTTGCTTTTGGCTGAGCTCCTGACATCTGGATTTGCCGGCTGTTTTTGTTTGCTTCTGCCACTGGTGCAGGTGCAGATAACAGGAAGTGAAACCCTAGGTAGCCCAAGGGAGCCTCATTCAAATGGTGTCAGGCAGCTTTGTGCCACCAGCCTTATCACCTTACCAATAATCTGGCATGCTCTGGGCACTTACACGTGCTGGGAGGGTTGCAGAGGGGAGAAGTCACACCACTGGTTGGTATCACCCTGCCAGGCTCCTTGGAAGGTGCAGGTGGCAAACTGGCACTGGGAACAGGTGGTATGAACACACAGCTGTACCTGTCCAGAGACCCCAGAATGTCACAGTATGGTTGAGATTACTCAGATGTATGCAGAAAAAGAGCATTGAGAATGTGGAAATTGAACAGGTGTTTAGTCAGAGCTGAAAGGTCCCAGAGTTTGAGACTCCATTACATAATTCCTCTTTTGGACCTGAGGCTTGGAAACTGGGTCTTCTGAGTGTTCGCGTGTTCCTCCAGTAGACCGTGGTATATCTAGAGTGAGCAATGTCTTTCAGGGTTACTCTGGTCTTTGTTCTAGAAGTTTCAGGAAGATCCAACGTTGTCCTGTCTGTTGAAGAGGTAAAGTCTCTCTGTTCTTGGCCTAGGTTTGGTGACCTCTTGGATATAACACTGCATTGAATAGAGTTTGCACAGCTTGACCTATTCTCCGGGAGTGTTCTCTTTTCCTCTGGCAACATGGATGTGTGTGAACTGCCCATCCATTTCCTGCCTTTGCTGAATGAGCATCTCAGTCCACTTGTGTGGCCCCATAAGGCAAGAAACCTAGTAGAGCTTGGTCCTTCCTGACAGATCACTGGCTGTGCATACACACACAGATGTATATACACATGAAAACACATACACACACACACACACTGGCTGTGCATACACACATAGATGTACACAAACATGCAAACACATACCCCCCCCCCCCACTCACATCTTGCCCTGCATGGCAAAACCTAGCTCCTTTACTCATCTACCTAACCTTACTAGGTTTATCCAGTTTATCTAGAAGTCTCATTCACCACGGGCGCTGTTCATCTTTCCCTGTTGTTTCTAAGGAGGGAATGGGAGGACATGGCTCTTCAGTCCCATCGTATACCTGTGGGGACAGTAAGTTGCAAGTTACCTACATATCTGAGTATGATCCATTTTCAGCAGTAGACACACCAGGCTTCATTGTCTGAACCAGACAGAGTGGGATCAGGTCTTGGTGTAATGGTTAGTATTTGCAACCTACGTTTGGTCTTCTGAAAGGTGGTTTGCTAGCATGACGTGACAGTGTTGGGAATGCTGTGAGGATGGATCATAGTACCCAGGCTGGCACAGCCTCAGCCTTCAGGCATAGGTGGATGTGCTTGTTCCTATGACTGGTGCCTGGAGGCAGCAGATTCCCTGTGCGTTGGTGAGTCTAGCTCCACGAATACTACCTTGGGTTCTGAGTCTGAAGGCCAGGTTCCGACCCCCAGCCTTACCACTCACAGGCCGCATAACACCGCCCCTCTATTACACTTTTCTTTGCTTCATTTTTCCTTACCCACAAAATTCTATGTTAGTGTCGAACACTTAAGGAATGGCAAGGATTAGAGAAGTGAAGGCTCATAACACACTTAGCACAGGGCAGAGGGCCTAGAACATGGTGAGTTCTCTGCCCATCACAGGGCCTCCTATGATCGCCAGGATTGTGCCCACAGTGACGGCAGAGCAGCCATCTAGTGGACTCTAGTTGAATGGTTTTGGGTCCTGCTGTGGGTTCTCAGCATAGGGGGCAGAAGTCCAAGGCAGGGGCCTTGCTTGCAGAGTCTTGGTCTAAACCCACACACTCATCAGCTTTTCACATTTGACCACTTTCTTCTTTGGGAGTGAGATGCCCAGACACGGTCTGCAGCAGTGGACAGCAGGTCCTGGCTTTGCGAAGGAGGAGAAATGTCCGCTTGTTCATTGGTTGCATCACTGACTTGAAGTTTCTTCTTTCTTTACCTAGTCCATGAAAAGAAACAGAAATGGGAACGTAGCCTTGGGATGGGCAATAAAGGAACAACACAGAGGGCTGTCCTGGGGCTTAATGGTGAGGAGTCTGCTAGGCAGGGACGCTGTCTGGGATCACACACAGTTCTTTCCACCTGTCGGTCATCTATTCTCAGGTGCCCTGTGTGTGCCTGACCCCTGCGTACTTAGGATAAAGGTTAATCTATAAATTAGGCTGACCAAAAAATTAACAGTGATAGCTTAGTACAGTGGTTACAGGCATGTGCTACAATAAAAGTTATTCCAGTGTAGTCTCTCTCCTGAAATACTCATTTAAGAATTTCAGTCTGAGCCAGGCGTGGTGGCACATGCCTTTAATCCTAGCACTTGGGAGGCAGAGGCAGGCGGATTGCTGTGAGTTCGAGGCCAGCCTGGTCTACAAAGCGAGTCCAGGACAGCCAAGGCTGCATGGAGAAAACTCTGTATTGAAAAAAAAATTTTTTTTTCAGTGTGGACCTGATCTCAAGTACTGGAAACCCAGGTTAAGGGGGCCCTGCCTAGTCACTGCGCTCCCCTCTCCTCACCCCTTCGCAGCCATTTGACATGCTTTTCATTCTATACCTTGTCTATTCTGTTAACTGCCTGTGTGTGGAGCTATGTGTGTGGCCTGGCATGTCTGTACATTTTCAATATTTATCCACGTTGTAGCCTGAATCATTACTCCCTCCCTTTTTATGACTTGAGTACTATTCCATTGTATCCGTTAGATGTGCTTTTCATCTTTTTATTGATAGACGATTGGCTTGTTTTCCACTTCCGGCTTTCACAAGTGAGGCTACTGTGAACATTCCTATATGGGTCTTGTGTTGACATGTGTTTTTAGTTCTCTTGGGTGCATACCTAGAGGTGGAATTACTGGGCCATATGGTACCTTCTGCATGTAACCTTGTGAGCAGCATCCCGCCTGTCTGTTTTCCATCCCACCAGCAGTGTGGAGGATCCCAGTTTCTCACTGCCCTTACTACTCCCCTTTTATGCATGTATATGATTCACCACTGTGCTTTGGAATCTGGGATGATTTTAATGACTTGCTTCAGTGACAATACCTGCTTCTGTAAGGCAGGTTCTGTTCTGTGAATGGAAAAGACAAAGATAAAAAACTGTGGCATTTCCATAGCAGCTCACTGTTTATGGAGCAGTCAGACACACTCAGGTTGTGGTGACAGTGGCCATTACAGCCACCATGGGTTCTGATAGGTCTTTGTTCTTACATAGCATGGCTTTCCTTCCAGATAAAAGGTGATCACCATTTTGATGCAGAGATTACCTTGACCTGGTAGCTATGGCAACTAGTGGAGCAGGTACAACTGTGCCATATTAACCAGAGCAATGGTTCTCAACCTTCCTAACATTGCAATTCTTTAGTACAGTTCCTCATGTTGTGGTGACCCCCAAACACAAAATTATTTTCATTCCTACTTCATAATGCCATTTTGCTACCACTATGAGTCATGATGTAAATATCTCTGTTTTCTGATGGTGTTAGGTGACCCCTGTGAGAGGGTTGTTTGATCCCAAAGGGGTCACAACCCACACGTTGACAACCACTGCTCTAGAGGCAGAGCGAAGCTTTACGGTCCAGTCCCCGTTGACGAGGAGGCGCCTTCTCAGCTGTCCCCGCAGGACGCCTTCTTCCCCTATCAACTCATTTGTGATTGGTCCGTCTCGAATTGCCTTGTTGTGGTTTTGGAACCCATGCCAGCCAGTCAGGCCCACATTTATAATCAGGCAGACATTTATAATCTTGGCAGTCAAGTCTTTAAGTAGATGGACTGGATATTGGTAGTTCCTGGCTCAGATTTACAACCAGGTCGACAGTAAGTTTGCAGGAACCTTTTCAGAGGATCAGTGTTTTGTTGCCATAGTTGGAGAGAAACAATGGACTATTCTCATCATCATTGTCATCATCATCATTGTTGTCATCATCACCATCATCATCATCATCACCATCACCATCGTCATCGTCATCATCATCTGATAGCAGCCCCCGTTCAGGGAAAGTTATAAATTCACCGCTTGATATATAAAAGGCAATTGGGGGTGCCTAAATTGTTCATAATTATTTCCTCTAGAAATACAGCTTAACTAATTCTGCCATTTCCCTCTTAACCCATACTGGAAACAAGTCATCTCCCAGTTACTTAATCAGAAAGATCACTTGTGGTATGCCCCATTTTTAGAATAAGTGATTTGTAAAGATTTGTAGTCTATCCTCTATCTGTAAGGAAACCATTTAGGCGGCTGGAGTTGATACCTCAGTAAAGTGCTTGCTGGGCAGTTCATTAAATGTCGCTGTTGTGAGTTTAGGGATTCCGCATAGCAGAGTGTCTCCAGAGGTAATATTCTTTCTTTTAAAAGGCTGTGCGTGCCATAGGCCTTAGGGAGGCTGCTGAGTTAACGAAGTGCATGGTGACGCAGGAAGATCTGAGTTCAGGTCTTTCGCTCTGTCAAAGGCGAGCACACACGGATGTACCTCAGCCCAGCCCAGGGTCATTACCATTTTTTTTGTACTTAATTTTTTTTTAATCCATTTTCATGATTTAAACACCTGTAAGTTCAATTAAGCAGTGTCATCCCTTGCTTCTATTCAGGTGACATCAGGAACATTCTTATTGTGTATGTTCTCTGTAAAGAAATAAATTTAAAATAAAAATGCTTCCTGAAGATTGCTGCAGCCCCTCTCATTTTAACAAGATTGAGGTAAGCGTTGTTTTGCTCTCAGTTGTGTCCTTTTCATCTAGTCTTAGCCCACATGTATAGTGCTGCAGGGACATCCAAGTGCAGAGTCTTACTGGTTGGAATAAATCCCTGAAGTGGGTTCGACACACTGTGATAACTAATCTTGGCTGTGAGTGTGACATAGCACACCTGGGAAGAAGGACCCTCAATTGAGAAATCCTTCGATCAGATTGGCCTGTGGGCCTGTCTGTAGGGCATTGTCTGGCTTGCCAACTGATGGAGGAGGGCCGAGGCCCAGTGTGGACGGAACCGTTCCTCGTCAGGTGGGCCTGGGGTGAGTAAGAAAGATACTATTCTTGAGCCTGGGAACTAGTCTAGGGAACAGTCGTCTCTGCTTCAGTTCCTGACTCCCGTTGGGCTTTGAGTTTCTTTTTTCCCTGTCTTCCTTCAGTGATGGAATGTCATGTGGAAATGTTAGATGTAGTAAACCCTTTACTCCTCAAGTTGTTTATGGTCAAGAGTGTTGTATCACAGCACAAGGAAAGGTAACCAGACAGCTGCGGTTGCGCACACCTATAGTCCCAGCACTCATGGAGGCAGAGACAGAGGTATGTCTGCGAGTTCAAGGTCATCATGGTCTACAAAGCGAATCCAAGACAGCCAAGGTCACACAGAAAAACCCTGTCTACAAAAACAACAAAACAAAACAAAACAAAGGTATCCAGGGCACAGTTCAAAACATGGTGGGAGTTTGATTATTTTCTTGATCACGAAAATCTTGTGGCAGATTTTACTTCTTGTCCTTAATGCAGCATCAAATTAACTCTTTCCCTTTCTATTTTTCACGGCTTTCTAGGTGAAGGAGGGCATAGAGTTCAGTTTATTGCTGCCCTATTCACTAGGGCAAAGAACTGGAATCCACTTAGTTGTCCATAGCAGATGGATGGGTAATGAAAATTAGCTATATATGAAAAGTGGAGCCAAGTGTAATCCCAGCACTCTGCGAGGCATAGCCAGCCTGGTCTACAAAGTGAGTCCAGCATAGCCAAAGGGCACACAGAGAAACCGTGTCTCAAAAAACAAAACAAAACAACAATAAAAACCAAAGCAACCAACCAAACAAATAAAAACAAACAAAAACCAACAACAACAACAACAAAAAGGGAATACTACTCAACTCTAAAGAAAAATGAAATCATAGAATTTGCAGGAAAACGGATGGACTTGGAATATGTAGTATTAAGTTGAGGTCACATAATCTCAGGGAAAAAAAACCCTGCATCCTTCCCCTTCGGTGTGGAATCTAGCAAATAATGTATGTATGTCAAAACAGCTGTACATATGGGTACAGTATGAGGAAAAGAACAAGAAAGGCCAAGTGTAGCTGGATGAAGGAGGACTGAGCACAGGTAATGGACAGGGATTATGAAGGAGCCTAGAAAACTAATTGTTTTCCTAGTGTCAGTTCTGTTGTGGATTTTTTGGTTTTGGTGGTGGATAAGGAAGGTCACAAGATAGGTTCAGTACTGACCATGTAACGTTTAATGTGAAGCGCCATTTTTTCCATTCTGAATACCTTTTCCAACTGGGTACAACTGTATTGAATTGCATAGACTGTGTTCTAGTTTATTTGTCCTATGATGGTCTTATTTATTTGCAAGGTGTTTTAATAATAAGGCTTGCTTAAAAAATGTGTTACCGTAAGTAGACAGTACCGTGTTGGTCCTCTTTCTGCATGGATCTTGTCATGCGGTGTTGAGATAATGTCCAGTGACCTCCACAAGGTAATGTCCAGTGGTCATCCCTCTGTCTCTGCCCCTTTCTGAGCACATCATCGTGCCTGTTTCAGGCTGTGCCTTGAGTAGAGGGCTGAAATCTGTGGACATCAGGGTAGAGAGGTTAGGTGCGCTCAGTGTCCCTGCCACAGCTGGCATTAGCATTTCCTCATTGCCGAATGCTGTAAACTTCTCAGCATTTCTTTTTATTGTTTGTTCAAGTTAAAAAATTATGTTTTATACTAAACCTGTTGGCAGCGGTGATGCTGAAACACCAGAACTTGCTCAGTGAGCTATTATGTGGTTTCCTCCTGTTTTTTTTTTTCAAGAGGTTGACCACAAATAGTAACTTCAAAGAGATCTTAGTTTAGTTTAGTTTAGTTTTGAGACAAAGTCTCATGTGGCTGCAGCCGGCCTTGAATTCCCTATGTAGCTAACGATGGCTTTGACTCTTCCTCTTCCTGCCTCCTGAGTGCTGGGATTACAGGCGTGCACACCCGCCCCGAGTTTATATGGTGCTGGGGATCATGGATCCTGAGTGAGAACTCCACCCACTGAGTCACATCCTTAATCTCCATAAGACGGTTTTGATTTTTTTTCCTTCTACCTTGTGGGGACCATATTAAAACACTAGCATTGACAAATAAAAAACCCAGAGACCATAAAGAATTATCACTTCTTTCTCAGAATTAATACTTATTTTAAGAAGAGCGGGGCGCGAATCCAGTGGCAGAAAGTGTTTATGCTCTACTTTGTCACAAGTCTTTTCAGTTAGATCAAATGATATTTCTGACTTAATTTCATTCATGTTGGGTTTCAATATTTCTTTTAAAAACAAAGCCAAAAGAGGAATTGAAGGCTTTTAATAGGCTGGGCTCTTGACAGAACTTTTTTTTTCTAAACAGTGAGGGATGCCAGACCCATGCTAGTATCATTGGGCACCTCAAATAGAAACCTATGGAAGGTAAAGCCAATAATAGCATTTTTTTTCATATCCAATTAATTTATGAAACTAGATTAAAGCTCTTGTAATTTCATTTTGCCAAAGACACAGTATCTCATGTTATGATTGTAAATGTTACAGAACGTTGAAGAGCAAGTCATTTGTTTTTGTGGTGAAGAAATAAATTTGAAATTCTTTGGAGAACACACTGCGGAAAGCCCATTCTTACTAGATTAAGAAACTTGTGGAGTCAGATGTTCCTGGTAGAGACTGCAGATTTCATAATTCCCATCCAGACCATAACAAGGGCCATTGAATAGAAACTGTACCTAACTATACCAACATTCCAAATATTTTTGTGTTCATGGGCAGCTAAACAGAAAGATTTTTATTTTCAGACTAGTGTTGTATAATCGCAGACACTGGCCTCTTAGTTAGATTATTAGACATGTTTGAGACTTTGGGCCATGGTGGTGGTCTAAGTTTTTTTGTGATGGATCTAAATTGGAACGATGAATCCTCCAGGCCTGGGAGGGATGGCTCAGTGGGTAGAGCGTTAGCTGCACAACATGAGGACAGGAATTTGAGTTCTTAGTATCCATGGTTAAAGTCAGGTGGGTCTTGGAGCCTGCCTGCAATCCCAGAGCACGGGCTGCAGACACAGGGAGTTCCCTGACAAGCTGGCTGGCTAGAGCAGGCACAGGGGTGAGCCCCAGGCTTAGTATTTAAGTTGGAGAGACACCTGATAGCCTCAGGCCTCCATGCTCGTCTGTGCACGTACCCCTCAGCTCACACATGAGTGCTCACACATGTGCAAAGAAGATGATTCTGTATTTTGGGTGCGATGTGTTCATGATCTATTGGAAGCATTAATAATTAATAGGGCACATGGAAGCATGTGCAGCCCCTGCTGGCGCTGTTAGCAGGTTATAATCACTGGGAGAAAGAATAAAAAGCAGGACAGTCACCCAGTGTTTTCTCCAGCAAAGACAGAGGGGGAAAGATGAACCAGGTATGATGAAACCTGGAAAAGGGAACACATTTTGTCTTTCCATCCTATGACTATCCCTGGAAGTTTCTTACTGGTGGGAAGAATCCTTGTCCTTTTATTTCATGTTCAATGATTAAAACTTGTTGCAAAAGTGAAGTGAAATTAATAAGGCTTTCGATTTTACAGCATCTAAATTTGACCGTCATCACAAGACATGCTAACACATGTTCATTTGTGTAATGACTTTTGCATCGCTTAGAACGGAGTTAACCACGACCTGTGACATACTGGGCGCCAGTACCTAAGACATTCAATACAAAGCTGGAACGCTGAGACCTGACGTTGAGGGAGTGCGCTGCACCCGGCAGCTCCTCTTGCAAACCTGACAGAGCCTGTTTTCTCAACTAGTATTAAGGGCCAGAGATAATGACATTCAAAGGAGTCAGAAATCCATATTGCTGACCATAAAATAGAACTTTAAGGAATACTTGAGGCCCTGTGATTAGGAAAAAAAAAAGCAGTAGGGCTCATATTTTCCCTGATAATCTTATGGAAACGTATCAGTAATGTGGTGAAGGAGACAGTTAAGGCCAAGAAGACTGAACCGCCAGAGAGCTGCAGCAATGCTGCCCCTGCTGTTAGAACAGCCACTTTCCGATGGAGCCAAAGTAGGATGATAAACTGTCTGATAACTCCAAATAGGAAGCGTGTGGCCCGCAGGAACGCTCGGTACTTCCCATTTTTCTAACGACCGGTGTTTTCATCAATTCATCTCCTGTTCCTTTGCTGGTTCCACACTGTTTAAGTGACGGGCTTTTCTGAACTACCTTCTGAGTTTTGTGCTAAAAATAGTTTCCATTTTCCTCTTGCTTGAAGTTTGAAGTAGCTAATGGTGTCAGAAGAATTTGTGTCTTTTCTCTCCTGCCTCTCTGACCAGGAAAACAGTTGGACCTTTAGTTCTGATGTTCCCTTTGTTTCTCAGCGTGTTCACAGTTTAGAGCAGACAGTCCATTCTTAATCTCTTAGTAATTATTTTAATATGGTGACAGCTCTCTTATATCGGATCATCTTGTTGAATTTTTAAAAAGACTTTGATACTGCATTTAAACAAAAGGAGACTTGACTTTTCATAGACTGGAGACTCTCTCTGTATTTATTTTTATTGTCTTCTTGCATGGTGCCTATGTTGAGGAATAGTGTTGAGTAGAGTTATTTTCACGTAGTCCTATTTTGAGCTGTATTAATTTTGTTGAGTGTCATGCTTTATGTATTTTTCTCTATATCTGTATGAGGTATCTTTTAAGGACAGGTATTTAGTAAACCATGATTTCCATGTGTGGTAAAGTTGTCATGATTATTTTTCTTAGAAAGCTGAAGTAAATGTGGAGTAAAGGAAACTATTTAGACGCTGCTGATACAATTGAAGAAATTAAATAGTGTGGAAATCCTTACAGAGATTGGCTTTAGTAATATATTTTCATCCTTTAATTCTGTCTTATCTGTTTTGGAAGCTACGTCCTAGGTAGTGGCAGTAAAAAGATTGGGAAGGTTAGTGTCTACAGTGGTTTTGTTTATGTAGACTGAAGTGACTCCTCTGTTTTGATGTTTGTCTCTGAAATGATTAAAATTAGCCTTTTTTTTTTTTGAGTGAAAATGCAAACCTCTACTTAAACCAGGAAGGTAGACTGTTCGTTATGACAGGAATGCACACTTCATACGTATGTTGTATCTCGAGGAACCTGGAAACATACATAGGACTTATGGCTCAGACCACTGTCATCTGTCTAGGCCATTGCTATACATGGGAGTATGCGCGCGCGCGTGTGTGTGTGTGTGTGTGTGTGTGTGTGTGTGTGTGTGTCTGTCTGTCTCTCTGTCTGTCTGTCTGTGTGTGTCTTTCTGACTCGTGGTTAGACTGGGTAGCCAGCAAGCCTGAGGGGGTCCTTCTGCCTCCACCTCCCTAGCACTGAAATGTAGGACTGTTCTCCCTCCATGCCAGCCTTTTCTCTGGCTTGTGGGCGGGGCCTGAGCTCAGCTCCTCATGCTTGTGTGGGCTGCACTTTCCTGATGGAGCCACCTCTCCAGCCCAGTGCTTTGGGTTTTGGTGTTCATGTGAGTGTTTCATCTAACAGGGTCATGCCACTCCCTGGGATGTGAATGGGCTCACAGTACTGTGAACTTGCCCTTCTATTTGAATCACTCCAGGAGCATTTTAGGGGAAGGGTGGTTACATGTTGTGTGTTCTGAATCAACAAATAGAAATATCCTGTAATTTGTGTCATTTTGTTTTATAGCACACTTGACGTCGTATAAATGTCTTGACATTTTATAGAATGCTCTTGTGGATGGAGTCTCGAGAGTCTTATGCTGCAGAAATTGTTTCCTTTGGAAAAATGTCTGTTTACTCCTCTGGGGGTTGAAGCAGGAACTTGCACGCCAACCTCAACACTCAGGCTACCCACTTTAGGTGTTGGTCTCCTCAGCATCTCTGAAGTGCATAAATATTAGAGAAAACATTTTCTCAGGGTTCGTTGGTAATAAATTTGAAGTGGGCAGGAGATTTTTATGTCTCTAGTTACATAATTTGTCTCTTGCGAAAATGTCAACTCTTTAGACTCCAGGAGGTGCTGCACGTTCGTGGTGGCTTCTCCCCGCTTGGCTCTCCATCGACGTCGTCTCAGATCCGCACTGTTGCAAACCTGCCCTGCGTGTCCTGTCTTCTCACCCCTCTCCTTTCTGTCTTTCTTCCCCCCCTTTGTTTGTCCCTCCTCCCTCCCTTTCTTTTCCTTCCTTCCTTCCTTTTTTCTTCCTCTTTCTCTTCTTAAACCTCAGTTATTTGATATTCATTGGCAAAAATAAAAATAAAAAGGGGCAGAAATTGCAGATAGTTAGAAAGATGTAATTCTTTACTGGGCCCTTTGGAAGTTGAGGTCAATCTGGGAATCATTAAGATTTGAACCACAAACTAAGATAGATTGAAAATTAAAAAAAAAAAAAGTAGTTCTTGATCTTATGGGTTTCTAGATTCAGTCTATATTCTTTTTTTTTTTTTTTTTAATTTGTTCTTGGTTTTTGTTGTTGTTTCTACAACAAATTTAGTTCCTGAGCCCTTTTAGGCTTTTGCTTTTGTTTTTTGTTTGTTTTTTTCCCTACTAGGTACCTATTCATTTTTAAAGTGTATGTAACAGTCCTTTTCTGCTAGTCTTAGCTGACTGCTGGTTCTGTAAACACTAGTGTGGGGAATTTCTTTAATTCCCACCCTGTGATTCTGAGAGATAGATGGTACTTTATCATGGCTGCACTGTTAGCTTTGCTTTTGTGGAAACTGAGGCCTGAGGGGGTCAGTAGTTCGTTTGCTTAGGCTTGTGTGTCTCATAGTGAATTAGCAGAATTTGAGCCCAGTAGGCTCATTCAAGGGTTAGTGTTCTGAACCCTCTTTACTAGGATTTTTAACCATTTCTCTGGGAGAAAGGGAGTTAAAGGAACCTAGAGCGAAGGCTGTGCAGCCCCTATGTGGTGTGTCTGACCTAGAGCCAAGGCTGTGCAGCCCCTATGTAGTGTGTGCCTGACCTAGAGCCACGGCTGTGCAGCCCCTATGTGGAGTGTCTGACCTAGAGCCAAGGCTGTGTAGTTCCTATGTGGTGTATGCCTGACCTAGAGCCACGGCTGTGCAGCCCCTATGTGGTGTGTGCCTGACCTAGAGCCAAGGCCGTGCAGCCCCTGTGTGGTGTGTGCCTGACCTAGAGCCACAGCTGTGCAACCCCTGTGTGGTGTGTGCCTGACCTAGAGCCAAGGCTGTGCAGCCCCTGTCAGGTCTGTGTCTGACCTAGAGCCACGGCTGTGCAGCCCCTGTGTGGTGTGTGCCTGACCTAGAGCCAAGGCTGTGCAGCCCCTGTCAGGTCTGTGCCTGACCTAGAGCCACGGCTGTGCAGCCCCTGTGTGGTGTGTGCCTGACCTAGAGCCAAGGCTGTGCAGCCCCTGTGTGGTGTGTGCCTGACTTAGAGCCAAGGCTGTGCAGCCCCTGTGTGGTGTGTGCCTGACCTAGAGCCACGGCTGTGCAGCCCCTGTGTGGTGTGTGCCTGACCTAGAGCCAAGGCTGTGCAGCCCCTGTGTGGTGTGTGCCTGACCTAGAGCCAAGGCTGTGCAGCCCCTATGTGGTGTGTGCCTGACCTAGAGCCAAGGCTGTGCAACCCCTGTGTGGTGTGTGCCTGACCTAGAGCCAAGGCTGTGCAGCCCCTGTGTGGTGTGTGCCTGACCTAGAGCCAAGGCTGTGCAGCCCCTGTCTGGTGTGTGCCTGACCCCAGCCCTGTGGCTGATCCTCTAGTCATTGTTTTAGGAGGACCTCACGCTGTACCCTGGCTCTGGGTTTATTTATGCAGCTTTGTTTACAGCCTTTTATACAGTGAATTTGTTTTACTTTGATAGTTACAGTTTTCGAAATAAAAGTTGACTTTGACAAACATCTTTTGATATATGCTTAGTTTCAAGGTTTTGGGAGGCGTTTTAGAAAAGCATAGGAAGACGAGAAGCTTACCAGAAAGTTTTTTCTTAAAGCTACTTTCAGAATTGGAAGTTTTCTGTGTACACTTCAAGGGCTTTCAACAAGTCTGCCTCATATGAAGATTATGAGGTAGAGTCAGGATTGAGAAATGATCTCATTCTCATTGTTGTATCTGACATGTAAAATAAAATATTTGAACTCTTGGTTACTGAAATATATTTGGTTTTCTAATGTAAAAGTAAAATGCAGATTCACCCAGCACCGAAATGGGGAGGTGAGGGGGACACACTAGGGACAGAGTTCTCGTGGAAGGAGCCCTGGTAGGTTCTGAGGACAATGCAGTTGCTAGCTGCAAGAGTTGTGTTATCTCATATGTAAAGTCAGTACAGAAATCTCACAAGTTAAGGTTAACCGTAAGAATCCAATATATAACCAAATGGTGGACTCTCAGCTGCTCAAAAGTCAAAAGTTAACTTCTGTAGTTAATGTGTCTTTGAGATGGCAGACACCTCCAGGTATTTCTGGAGGATTGTTTTCAGGTATGTAGGTGGTCCAACCTCTATAGACAGTGGCATAGTGTTTCATAGACCCTGTACAGGACTCTGTCTCCAGATGGCATCAGACTGAGAACTGGATGAATGCTGTGTGCACTTAGACTGTATTGTTTAGGGATAGTGACAAAGTATATACCCACAGTTTAAATGTTAAGGGTTCTTATTTTAATTTTCTATTTTATTTTTTGCATTCTTTCCATCTCATTTGGTGGTTCAGTCTGCCAGTGTGGAACCGAAAGCTGCACAGGGCCAACTGTATATATACCTAGGGATGAACCCAGCCATCTTTGAATCCCAACTCTGTTCTCTTGTGTATGAGCTTAGATAGATACACACTCTGCCTCTGTTTCCACACTTGTAAAATGGTACTGTGTACCTCTCCAGGTCATGAATTTTACTGAGTAAACATAATATGCTTAAAAAAACTTTTCCCTTATGCACGGCAAGTGATAATTCATTAATAGTGATTTCTCTTAGTAGCGACTCTGATGTACTTACTGGCTTGTTTTCTTATAAACGTGTGCTTACGTGTGTGTATGTGTGCCATATGCATGCTGTGTCTGTGGGGGCTGGAAGAGCTCCCGTGAACTGGAGTTAAAGAAGTTATAATCTGCCTGAGGTAGTAGTTCCTGGGAATGAAACTTGGGTCCTCTGTGAGACCAGGAAGTGCTCTTAACTGCTGAACCATTTATTCAACCCCAACTTTTTTTTTATTTCTCCCCCCCCCACCCTCCCCCCCACCCCCCCCACCCCCAGACAGCTGGTTGTCCTGGATTCACTTTTGTAGACCAGGATGGCCTGGAACTCAAAATGATCTGCCTGCCTCTGCCTCCTGAGTGCTGGGATTAAAGGCGTGTGCCACCATGCCTGGCTTTTATCTACCTACCTACCTACCTACCTACCTACCTATCTATCTATCTATCTATCTATCTATCTATCTACCGTCACCTGTTATTCAAGCTGGGGCCAGACTTACTCTGTGGCCAAGGTTAGGCTTGAATTTCTGATCCTTAGCCACCATCTCCCTAATGCTAAGATTACAGTGATTTACCACGTCTTGTCTGCTGTCACTTTGACTTCTGTCTCATTTCTCCTGAGACGGAAAAGACTAATGTTAGCTGTTTGAGGGTTAGGAGGAAGGAACAAAAAGAGAAAATTAGAGGGACTGAAAAGTATACATGTTACCTCCCCCTACCCCCAGCCTATTACCTTTTGATATCAATAGAAAATAGAATGCAAAAAAAAAAAATCAGTGAAAATGTATGGTATCCATTTACAGACATATATGGCCTATAACTGCTTACAGTTAAAAAGCAGAGGTGGTGACTCACCCTTATTGCTACTCAACCTCTTTTGGTGGAGCCAAACCCCCTGTCCCCCCCCCCCCACACACACATTTTCATTCCCATAGATGCTCATGGTTGAGAATAATGCACAAGTATGTGTTCAAATACAGGGGCTCTCTGCATGCTGAAACCTCTGTCCCTCCCAGACAGTGGCCTGGGCCCTGGAAGTCAGGTATCCTTCAGAAGCTGGTTTCTGACCCAAGAGGAAACCACATCCCTTTTCTTGGACTCTGTGCATGTACACATCCACAGTTTGAGCCCTGTTACCAAAAGATCCCATCACCAAGAGAAACGATGCTGAACACCTACTTAACTCTCTGGGATGGGCTAGAATAAATGCTTAAAGGCTACCAGGAGGAGCGGCCCAGCCAGGAGTTAGGTCATGCTAGGAAGAGTTCTGCACAGGAGTCCTGGAAATATGTGGCAGCCAACCCACCCAGAATACCTCACTCCACACCTGGGAAGGCCTAGATATTTGTCTACCTGACAGGCTCACCTTTCCACAAGTAAAGGGGCCTTCTCTTTGATTTCCTACAACTCTATTCTCTGACTGAGCTTTTCGACCCTTGACCTGGAAGTGGTGGAAAAGCCTCCTGGCAGACGGGAGGCTGGGGGGCTGTGGGGGGGGGTTGGAGGGGTTTGGAGGGGTAGACACCCTAACTGCCTGGGGCAAGAATAATGTAACTTAATCTTAATTGTTTCAAAATCCAGTAATTTTCAGTTTATGTAAATCCCACATAGATTGAATTCCCTGGAACCTTTTGGTGTTTGATAAGAATTTTATTTCCTTAAAGTGACAGCCATGACAGCCGTGTTGGAATTCAGCCCTGAGTATTTATTTCTAGGTTTCACAATTTGCTTTGTTTGTCGTCATAGTGAAAATTTCTCTCCTCCTCCTTTCTCCCCCTCCCTACCTCCCTGCTCCTTCTCTTCCTCTTTCCCTCTCCTCTCCCCCACCTCTCCCCCACTTTTTTTTTTTTTTGGTAATTTTTTCCCCCTATAGCGATCATGGACCCTTAGATGACTTGTTGTGTGGCTCAGGAGGTGTGACAGTGACATCTGTGGAGTGGACCACAAAGGCTCCACAGCTCCCTGGCTTTGGGGTTCCAGAGCCTCTTAGAAGTGAAATTTGAGTATGAGGGGGGGTGTTTTCCATACTTCCGTGTCTGATCAGACACAAATAGGGGGCAGAGATTATTGTACCCAACCTACAAGGCGTGCTGTGTTTGTTCTGTATCACAGAACCAGGGAGTGTGCACAGCAGGTGTGGCTGCAGGCCCAGCTGACCATCATCACAACTTTTCAATGGGACATTAGGAGGGATCACGTGGAATTTGTAACTTGATCACAAAAGTTGGGTCACTAACTTCCCAGAAACGGCCCTTCAGGTTTGTGGGTTATACCTTCCAGACTCCGGAGCAGGGCTTCATGCTTTACAGGATCAGCCAGGTGGATGTGGATAATAGTGACGCCATCTTGGCTGATAAAGCTCCATTGCTAATGAAGCCAAACTGAATTCCTGCTTCTATGGTCAGGTTGCCTTCCCTTTTTTACCCCCAGGCGGTGACCACCAGTCCTGGCCTGCTGGCTTGTGAATGTGAAATGTCAGAAGTTGGCTGCTGTGGGCAGTGGGGCTCACACCCTGACCCTGACCTCTCCTGGGGAAAAACCATCACAACCACCGACCAGGAGTCACACAAGTACATGGTCAACTCCCCTGAAAGACAGTACGGTGGGTGGTGAGGGCTGACTGGAAAATGGACAGTTTCCAGGCAGCATTGAAAATGATTTAGAAAGCAAAAAAAGCAAGCAAGCAAGCAAGCAAACAGACAATACAACACGGTTTACTGGTAGAAAAAGTAAAGATGAACAAGCCAGTGGAAAGGAAAATAGGATCCTGCCTCCTTTAAACACGAGATGGAAAGAGAAGCTGCTGCTGCTTAAAAACATGTATCCTAGAAATCCAGTGTTTTCCAAAACCTTAGCCATACCAAACCTTAGCTTGTACATCCTTTAGACTTGTCAACCCTTGGTTTCTGCCTGTTACCAGAACAGCCTCTATATTAGGTGAAAATTGTGTGTGGTCATTTATTGAGGAATTGCATATACTTTTGGATTTTAAATAAGTGTTGAAGAGCATATTATGTTCCGAAGATAAATATTTGCTTAAGATAGTCCAGTCCTTCAACATGTATATTTAAACACACACCTCAGCCATGTTTATTTCTACAGGCAGTTTACAAGTAAAATAAGAGACATTTTTAATCCTTCTGATTTGTTTTCCTAGGCTACCTCCACATTGTCCTGATAAGTGGTCCCTAATGATGTGCTGCCGAACTGGAGTTGCTGTTGAAGGTTGTGAATACTTACCTAGCACTTGGGGGGCCTATGGCGCCACCCCCAGCCCCCAGCCCCACATAAACTGGGTGGGGCACACCTGTAATCTCAGCCATAGAGTTGTGCTGGTTGGAAGTCCTTCTGGGTCCATAGTTTGTGGCCAACCTGAGCTACTGTTTGGAAAGTTTTGGGGGATTCTTACCCTGCCTTCTTAATATATCCTGTCGCAGAAGAAAGAAGTTAAACCCAGAAGCTGTGACTTGCCTGGGAGTCAGTTACCCAGTGACAAAGCTTTGCCACAAACCTAATGTCGCAGGCTAGTGACAGTACCAGGACAACCTACTAATTTTATTACTACTAAATATGTCTGCACATGTGTTTACACGTGACTAAAGTAGCTGCTCTGACCTGGGTTTAATCCCAGCACTCTGGGAGGCAGAAGCAAGAGAATCTCTGTGAGGCCAGCCTGGCCTGCGTAGGATGCCTCAGGCCAGCCAGCCTGAGACTTTGTCTAAGAGTAGTAAAACAAAAGCAAACAAACCCCTAAAGCAAAATAGCTATTTTGCTTGCTTTTAACAAATTGATTGTGAACTTAGTGTCTTGGAAGTATCATTTTCTTATCCTTTCCAGGAACAAATTCGGTTTATTGCTTTACAGTCTTAGCAATCTTGCGATATCTCTAGATATAGAATTGACTTTGTCTTTTCTTTGCCTTGTAAGCTATTTAGAGCAAGGTGAGATTACAATCATAAGCTGACTCTGGGAAGAAAAAAAAACCCACCAGCCTATTATCTCTCTTGACTACTGTTGTTCCCTTGAAAATAACCATTGCCAGAGTTCCCCTAAACACACGGTAAGTTACCACTGGCGTGGTTTGTCAAATACATAACAATTTGGTCTTGCCTCCTTTATCTTCCTTCCCACTTCATGACGGAATTCTGCCTGTTTTCATACACGAACAGCAGACTGTGTTATTGTAAGCAAGACCACCCTGCTTAGAAAACCGAGTGGTCTTTAATCTGTTTGGGGCTTTGAAAGATTGTTTAACTTTTCTTCCCCAAATTTAGACGTCAGAGGGGCTGTAGGCTTAGGTTTGGTAAATGTATATTTTTGCCACTAACAACACTGCAGATGACCTTGTCTTCCTTTTGTAAAACTTTGATTAAACCCAGGAGCAACGGTCTGCCCTTTCCCGACTGTTTCTCCTTTTGTTCCGAATTTCCTGTTTACGTTGTCCTTTGCTTGTTTTTCTGAGGTTTGAACCCAGAGTGTGAGACATGCTAGGCAGGTTCCCTACCACTGAGCTACAGGACCAGCCCTGTTTGGTGTTTTTAATCTTGAGACAAGGTCTCGCTAGCTCCAGGCTACCCTGTAGCCCAGGCAGGCCTTGAAACTGTGGTCTCCTGCTTCAGTTTCCAAAGGAGCTGGGATTCCAGGCCTGCACCACAGAGGCCTGCTAATAGGAAACACAACAAAACAAACACCAGCAACAACAACAACACAAATCCAACTCTTTATTTTTCTTTGGTATGTATTTTAGAAAAATCATTGTTGAGAGAATAATTGATTCATGCTATAGCTGTATAAAAAATATAAATTACTGAAAGTTAAGTAAAAGATTTTTATAAAAAGATTTCTATCATATATGAAGTATTTGTATCTTACGATTTATATAAAAATTTGTGTATTTGTTTTGTTATTATTATTTAAACAGGTTCTCACGTATCCCATGCTGGCCTGAAACTTACTATGTAGTTGAGGGTGACTTTGAACGTCTCATCCTCTTGTCTTCATCTCCTGAGTGCTGGGATTACAAGTGTGAACTACCATGTTTCAGCCTCAATTTTCCTAAAAGAGATAGAAAAGGAAAGTATAACACACACACACACACACACACACACACACACACACACACACACACACACACACACACACACGGACAAGGGCACCTACCCAGTGCTATGTAGTAAATAAGAGAATTTCATGTCTTTACAAATCCATGCAAAAGAGAACCACTTCAAACACAGGGGATTTTAGTGAGTCTTGCGTCTACCTTTATGTGGTGGGCTAAGCTTGCTGTCACTTTCTTTGTTGTGTTTGGAAGCACTTGAACAAACCAGAGAGAAGTGGGACATGTGGCCATAAGCACAGGCTTAGGAGGACACATTAGCAGCACCCAGATTTCCTCGGGGCCAGCCCAGTTTGTTGTGAGGCAGGATCTGGGAGGGTAGAACAAGCCTTGCTTGACCACATCTGCCTCCAAGCCATCTAAGAGCCACAGAGATGCCACTTGACACATGCACCCTCGGATCTGAGCTACTTAAAGGCTTTACTGTACACCACAGCTTGGCTCTGTGGCCAGACTGGCTGGGTATCACCAGAGCTTGTTGTCAACTGGTTTTGAGGATGACCAGGACACTAGAAGGCTGCAGAAACCCTATGTCACCACAGGAGTCGCCACTGTTCACACCTAGAGACCGGAGCCTATCTCCAGATCCTCTCCAATTCCTTTCAAGTGGAAATTTTGCTAGCCTGACTTCAGCAGCTTGCCTGGTACAAGTTGGCTGACAGCAGTTTCTGGCAAAAGAAATAACCAAATTATTATTCAGTCATGGGTTTTTAACAGCCGCAAAGCAAGTGGATGTTAACTAAATGATGCAATTTATTCCCTTCCCTCTTATTGCCAGCTTGCCTATTACAGAGCGACTGCCAGTTTTCAATAAGTGGTACCCAGATGGTATTCGCATGCCGCCCACTTGGTTACAGAGCCGAAGCGGGGAATAACTCGGCAGACACTACAAGCTGTGGGTCAATTGAGGGGGAATGCCTGTTGCTTCACAGTTTTGCATATGTAAATCTGTTAATGTTATGTCAGTATTGTGCGGGCTAAACACAAGCATTGCCTTTCTCTGGGGGCCCAGCTGAACTTGGACCACAGCCCAGTTGTACCGAGGCTCGGAGCGCCAGGCTGCAGTTGGAGGATGCGGCACAGCCTGCCTCCCTCCACTCCTGCCTCTTGCTCTTGAATTACCCGCAGCCCTCGCTGGACTCAGGAAGTGCCTGCCATAGGCTGACTCCATAATAGGACAGGCAGGCCCGGTTTTATGAGCTGGCTGTGGAGGGAGGAGGAGTGTGAGTGTGTGTCTATTTTTAGGCCAGCCTTCAAGACAGTTCCTTTGGCCCGGTTGCTCACACTCCCCTCTGTGTGTCTGCCACACTTCTGCTCTCCGTTTCATCAGCTGCAGATGTGGCACACAGCCGTCTTCGAAGAGTCATGAACTGTGTCGTCTGCGAGCCTTAACAGCCAACATCTGCTGTAGCAGGCTGCAGGGAGAGCCTTTTCGGGAAGTCGGTTGAGTGCCTCAACTTAGCCTCTCTCTCTCTCTCTCTCTCTCTCTCTCTCTCTCTCTCTCTCTCTCTCTCTCTCGCCTGTGCAGACAATTATTTTACACTAATTGCCTCAAGATAGCAGCCATAAAAGCGAGGTTCGAATCACTGCACCCCCACCCGTCTTGTGAAAGTGGCGGCCCACAAGGGTACCCCTTTCTTCTTTTTATTGCACTTTGTTTCTTGTTCTCAAAAGCTTATTACACTGGGTGCAAACAACAACAAAAAATGCCATAAAAAGGCAAAAATCGTAATATGCTTAAGAGCTAAAAGACCAATGGTGTTGGTTTAACCAATGAAAATATTCCTGCAGGTATTGTAAAATTTATGTGCCATATGAAAAACATTAAGGGTGTTGTTTTTTCATGGAGGAAAATGTTCATTGTCGAGCCATTTTGTAAATTTTTTTAATGCTGCATTTCTGCCTAAACCTCATGATTTTGATATATAAAGCGTTTTAATGTCTTCTGAGCAGACCTTGGGTTTTTTTTTTTTTTGAGTTTTATATATTGGAAAGCCCGTGTTTGTATTGGACCTGTTAGTTTCTTTCATACTGGGGGGAAAATCTGTGTTGTGTGGCACAGTGCCATGTGGCAGAGGCAGAATCTGACCATAGTAAGCTTGAATCTTGAGCCCTAAAAGCTGGGCAAGACTGTATTAATAAATACCTAGGAGGCTGGATCTATGTCTGTCTTTGTATGTCTGTCTCTGTCTGCCTGTCTGTCTCTGTCTGTCTCTGTCTCTGTCTCTGTCTCTCTGTCTCTCTGTCTCTCTGTCTCTGTCTCTGTCTCTCTCTCTCTCTCTCTGTCTCTCTCTCTCTGTCTCTCTCTCTCTCTCTCTCTCTCTCTCTGTGTGTGTGTGTGTGTGTGTGTGTTGGAGGTGAAAGGACAACCATGGGTGTTGTTTCTTAGGTGCTGTTGTCTCTCTCCTTTTGAGTCATGGTTGCTCACTGGCCTGGAGCTCAGCAAGCAGGCTAGGCTGACTGTCCAGCCAACTCTAGAGATCTGCCTGTCTTCCCCTTCCGTCGTGCTAGGATTATAGAAATGGGTCACCATGCCAGGCCTTTTTACCTGAATTCCGGGCATAGAACTCAGATCTTCGTGCTTGGTAAGCACTTTAGCAGATGTGCCATCTCCCCAGCCCCATCGGCCTGCCTGCCTCCTTTCTTCTCTTCCCTTCCCTCCCACCCTCCCTTCCACCCTCCCTCTCTCCCTCCCTCCCTTCCCTCTCACTCCTCATGCCCCCCCACCCCTACATCTGACTTTAGTAAGAACACTGCCTCCCTAGGGCGGACTTCGTGAATGTATTGGTTTGTTCTCAACTCTTCATCCATTTCTGAAAGAAACAACATGCTGTGTTGTGGTGTCTGGTCTTTCTTCTGCTTTTCTTTTTACATGCCCTCAAAGTAAATTTTGGTGCCTGATACACTGCAGCCTCTCAGCTCCTCCTGGAAGATTTGTCTCGGTGACGTTCTGTCTTGCCCGTTGCCATGCTAGCAGTGAGCTGCTAGCAGCGTCCCTGCTCACGTTTCACATCTCTAGACCTAGTTCAGGAGAGCCAGATGGAAGTATGCAGATTGTTTTTATCTTTTGTCCTTCACACTGTAACCTGATCCCCAGCGTATCTGGACATGTAGCAGCAAATTTACTGTGAAAGCAAGGGAATGATTTAGAATTTGGACCAGCAAAGGAGAAAAGTCTCAAGATGGACTTTATCAAAGCAAAAAATCTTTCCTCCTGACTCCCATGCTATTCTTTTTTTTTCCTCCCTTTTCGGAAGGAATGGCTGCTGCTTAGCGGTGCCTTCAGATAAGTCCACATATTCTTCTTTTTGGTTGGCCTTGGCTGCAGACAGTCAATTGACTGGAAGGCGTAAATATTACATGCACAGAGTTGATTACTTAGTAATTGAAAATCTAGAAGAACAGATCAGTAGAATCATATAGGGCTGCAAAGGCCTCGCATACAAGGGGAGTGAATTTGCCATAATGAGGGCCATGCTGCAACTGAGCCAGCCTCTCTACATTGAGGCCCAGCACTGCCCTACTATGGGAGACAACACTGTCTCAGGCCCCAGTGGTTGGTATGGATTTTGGTAGCAAGAGTTTTGCATTCTTTTTGTTGGCTTAGGGAAAAACTAGGACAGTTGGCTTCTTCCAGGCTTTGATCTATTTCTGGAATCAAATTTGTAACTAAACAACATGCTGGCCATTGTGTCTGGGTGGTGACTACTTGCTATGTTTTACGTGTGCTCATTGTGTGCTCTCTGTGCCTATAGCTGTACTTATACAAAGAGTAGGATGGGCAGCTGGAATCAGCTTGACTGGTCCTTGGATGTTTTGCCCTGTGAGAACCTCTAGCCCTTTGCTGTCCGTGTCCTACACGATGGCTGTAGCCGCTCCTCATTTGAAAGCCAGGCACTATCCAGGAATCCCAGCAGGCATTGCGCTTACTATGGGGAGCCTGAGTGGCGTGACTTAGCAGCAACACCCACCTTAGAGTCTGCATTGTGTGCCCTGGTGATCATGTGACTGGCCAGGTTGTGTGGTTCACTGCTCCTGCCTACCACGTGGCTCATGGCCTGGAATCACAGGCCTGGGAAAAGATCTCGATTCTAAATTCCTCATCTGCATTCTTCTGGGTATGGATTGCTTTGACACCATCATAAAGTCAGCAGTCAGAGGCTAAACCTTTGGAAGAGGGCCACGACCCTGTGTACTTGCCTGGGTACTGTCACAAGAACCTAGTGAAATAGATGTTCATGAGACCCTTACCTCTGGTGTTGACTATTTATACTGACTACCACTGTCTCTGATGACAAAAGAACACTTCAGCCCTATCAGTACCATGTGTGGCATTTGGTTTCAGCTTTTGTTTTTCTGATGCAGAGGAGGGAAGATTCTTTACAGCCTGCCTCTCCTTCCTCCTCTTACAGTCCCGCCCCTGCTGAAGCATCCCTCCTTTCACTGTGAGTCTAAGGCTTTGATGTCATCGGTCAGATTATTGCAGAGCTCTTAGGTGTGGCCTCATCTGTTTACCAATTTGCTGGTACTTGTCTCGTGACATTTTCTTAAGCTTTTTGTTTGTTCTTCATCAAACTTGTTTGTTGTTTTCCCTTAATAATATTTTCCCTTATTATAAGAATCAAAGGTCCACATAGTGAGACCTTTCTTGAAAGCCATCAAAGTTTAAAAGTGAATTTAATTGTTGACTAATGTAGGAAATACAGGGTGTAATATTTTCTGCTAATGCTGAAGATTATTCATTCGGTAAGTGTTTCTTGGGTACCTTCTGTGGGCCTGTGGTGTAGGATGAGGAGAACAGACTTGGTCCAACTTCCTTACAATCGTTTAGTCTCCTGTGAATCTACTTTCAAATCCAGTTTGGAGTTGTTTTCTTTTAGACTTTGGTCATTGCTTCCTGTGCATCCACTTACTGTGTTTTTATAAGCAGACTAGAATTTGTACTAATGACAGAGATTTCCAGCAATATAGCACCTATAGTGCTGTCAGGAAAGCTTGGGAAAGCACAACCCTGTGGGCCAGTGAGATGTGCATTGGGTAAAGGCGTCTGTTGCCAAGACCAATGACCTGAAATTGATTCCCTCCAACCCAGATGGTTGAAGGAGGGGGAGAATCAACTCGCATAAGTTGTCCTCTGACCTCCACATTTAGGGCAGTGCCTGTTTGAACCCCAGATGCTGGCAAGTTGATCCTGAAAGTCCTAGGGAAATGCAGAGAACACAGGGTAGGCAAAATATTTTTGAAAAAGAACAAAGCTGGAGGAGTCAACCCTCTTGCTTAAAAAGCTGACTATAAAGAAAATACGGTGCCATTAACCACGTGTGGTGGCTTACAGGTGTGAGTACTTTGAAGTGAAAATGGCAGGGTAAGGAGTTCAAGGTCATCCCCTGGCTATGTCACGCGTTGTAGATCAGCCTGGGATTACCATGGGACTGTGCTTGTTACACTTAATTGTTGTACTTTATGGCAGTGCAGCTCAGTAGGATTGGGCATCCAGAGACAGACCTTGGGGTTTATGGTTGATGGATTGTCAGCAGATGGTTACAAGCCAGGCAAACTGAGCAGGCTGTTGATGCACCAAAAACATGAAGCCCAGCCCCCCACTTCACAGCGCCCACAGCCCCAGCTTCAGTGTGAAAGTGGGGAGTTTAAAGATTGGAGAAGGCACTGTGGATTGAGTCTTTACAACACTTTACAAGAGTGGAATGATTGCCCACAGAATGAGCTGACATATTCGCACATCCTATGTCTGGTAAGGGTCTAGTACCCAACATATAAAAAGAACGTTTACAGCTCATTAGTAAGAACACAACGCAAACAGGAGAAAGCTGTGTGGACATTTGCCTGAAGAGAGCACGTAGAAAAGAATCACATGATGAGATTCTGGATATTAGTCATTAGGAAGCTGTCAATCAAAGCCCTAGGGAAGTGCTGCTTACACAGACTGGGGCTAGCTATCTTCAAAAGAATTTAAACTTGCTAGTATTTATTTTGCTACTTCAAGAGACAGTTCAGATACTCTCTCAAAAGGGTAAAGAAGGAATAACTGCATGAGCCAGAAGTCCCACTCCTTGGCATGTACCTGAGAGGGATGAAATCATATGTTCCCACAAAATCTGAACATAAAAACAGTTCATAGAGTTATTCATAATAGCCAAAAAGAGACAGCCCAAATGCCCAGGAACAGTGAGCAAATGGTGTGGTTTATAAGTACAGTGGAATATTATTCAACCACAAAAAGGAGTGAAATACTGATTCCTTATACAACAGATGATTGTACGTGAATGAAGCCAGATGGTTTTTAAAAATCTCTTTATAAAATCCCACTTACATGTAATAATTAGGGTCGGTGTATCTGTTGAGCTAAGAATGGATTTGTGTTTGTGGGAATCTAGGCAGAGAAGGACCAGAGAACGCTTGCTGATAGGTGCAGGTTTTCTTTCTGGGCCAATGAAGCTACTCCCTGCTTAATTGTGATGATGGTTTTACAAGTCTCAAATACACTGTGGGGTCCTGTTGCATTGTTTAGTGGGTAGGATTTAAAGTTAAGAGTTATATCTCTGGCCAGGCATTGATTCCTGTAATCCCAGCACTTGGGTGGCAGGGGCAGCTGCATCTGTGTGAGTTTGAGGCAGCTTGGTCTACAGTGAGTTTCAGGATAGCCAGGATACACAGAAAAACCCTGCCTAAACAAACAAACACCAAACAAGCAAGAGTTACATATCTGGAAGAAGACTTACGTATCTCCCAAGTGTCTGTGTTAAAGTGAATGCAGCGGTTAGTGCGGACGGGTTAAATGCTTGGGACCTTTCAGGCCTTGCACTTTGCAAAGTCTGTCTATGGATGTAACACAAAAGCAGCCAACCAGCTGTAGGATCTGTGAGTGGACTTGGCCTTCCTGCGAACACCCTGAAATGGGCTTTCGTACCCCGTTCCTGTGTCACTAGTATTCTATCCTCCCCTCCCCCATCCATATAAGAGTGCAGCAGTCCATAAGCATTAGATTGTGAGTTGGAGTTAGTTTTTGCATTGTGGTTCTGAATCTAAACTTTATGAACATTTTGCTGGCCTCTGGGAGGGGGGGTTCTCTGGATTTGTTTAAGTCACCCCCATAGTTACTGGGGGGTATGCCTTCATCCTGGTTGGTTTTATTACATATACTGCCTTCTTTGGCCTATGCCCTGTACATCAAGCAGGCAGTGGTGGCCCTTGTAGCTGAGCCTCCCAGACAGCCTCTGTCCCTACTGCTCAGCTACCTTGTGGAAGTTGCTAGTCTTTCTGAACAGCTCTCCTTTATACTGCCCCCCCCCCCCACCTTCCCCCCAGTTCACTTTCCACGTTGCTAAGCCGATTCTAGTCTACTGGGTCCGGGGAAGTTGAAGCCTACCATCTTGTCTGCCTCTCAGACTCTCTCCGTGACTCACTCGTGCTGGGAAGGCGATGTCTCAGTCACCTCTTGACCTGAGATCCCGCTGGAACGGAGGCCGCCTTGCTGGCTGCTGTGCTCTCTGGGTGTCATCTGTCTTCTGTGGCTGTGCACCACTGGAAACCCTCTGCGGTGACTTTTTTTTTCCTTGTTAGAGTCTTTGTTTCATTTAGTGCCCAGAACTTGGGTAGGAACTTAAGGGAAGTTAAAAGCCGGGGTGCTTTCCTCTTAGTTCCTTCGCTCTCGCTAAGTCACAGCATCGTATCTACCTGTCCCTTCTCTATGTCCTGTGTGTGGATGCACACCACAGCTTTCCTCCATGGCTCAGATGGACAAGAGGCAGGGCCAGCTGGGTTGGTAAGTCATTCTCCTGTCTCCGCATGGCTATCACTGTGATTGTTGAGTACGGTGCTGTTACTGGGGGAATGTGGGCTGTTGCATGCATGGTACCTCACCCCATCCCGTTCTCTGTTCATGTCATGTACATACCATCCTCAAGAAGGTTTGCACAGTCAAGAATATGCTCAATGGTTCTCTTGAGCCTTCGCCACGGAGTAGCAGCTATGTGATGGGGCTCCTAACATAGAGCTTTTTTTATTTTATTTTTTAAATTTTTTTATGTTCCTACCATTCTTACCATTTAAGTTAGGGTTTTTCTTCATAAAGTGATATGTTGGACAAAGCAACACTCCCCACCCCAATAGATGATTAATGTAGTAAGCATTTTGCTTATGACTCGCAGTGATTGCAAAGTGTCCCTCGTGAGTTTGAAACTGTTGGTTGTGAATCTTTTACATATTTGTGGTCCTGAAGTGCTCCATCTATCCAAAGAGACCCCTGCCACTGGCTCCCCAGAGTCTGTAGGTTTGGAGGACAGGGCGCAGATCTGTTTCTGACAGAAGAGACTTACGTGTATCTATCTGAAGGTCTTGGTCATAAGTGAATTCCTCTGAGTCTAGCAACTCAGATTTTTGGGCCTGAAATATTAAAAAACTAGTACGAGATAGGATTCTTTGGTTGTAAGGAATAGAGGGGAATCCTTTCGGAGTCTGTGTGGAACTGCAGTGAGGCAGGGCAAGAGCCTCCATCTCTCTCCGACTGCCTTGACAGTAAGTCTGACAGTGGACTCTCAGGACTGTCCCCAGGGGTCACCTTTGGTCTCTGAGGCTTTGAGGGTAGGGACACCACCTTGGGTTACTGTTTGTGGACCATGCTCCTGATTGCAGCCTTGGCATGGTAGGAGCCAGGCAGGGCAGGGTGGGATGTAGGTGGTTGTTGAAGGGATGCTGTAGGATGTGATACTGTGACAGGAGTTCTCTAAGCTCCCATCTCTGGTGGATCGGCCTGGTACTCACTGTGTACTCTCTCACCCCCTCACCCCAGACCTTGGTCTTGTATCTTCCTTCTCTAGGGAAGTCTATCTTACCTTGAGGTTAGCTTCTCAAGTCAGCGTGGCAGGTGAAAATTGTGCCATGTTACAGTTTTCTTTGACAGCCTTGGACATCACCAGTGAGTGAGAAGAGGTAACTGATTCCTGGGCCTGTGGGGACAGAGACCCAAGAAGGCAACAAAAGGGAAAGATGATATTCAGGTCCTTTTGCTCTAGATGTGCTGTGCTCTTCCTGTGCACAGGGGCTAGCACTGAAGGAGTGTTGTTGGTGTGTTTGCATCAGCTAAGTTTGGTCCTGTCACCTGATGTCACCATCCTTACCGTCAGTTTCTAGTTTATTAGGATAGAAAGGGTCTGACTGACAACACTCAGGCCTAGTACATGTCCTGGGCTTGCTCAGGGTGGATGGCAGTATCTGAGAGATGCTTAGGTTGTTCACATAGGGTTGGAGAAGGAAGGGGGTTTGAAACAAAAATGAAGGTGCGCAGTTATGATTTGGTCTCACCATTTGTTCATTTGGTATTTATTGGTTTTTGTTTTTGTTTCTGTGCTTTTTTTTTTAGAGCAGTGCTAGGATTGAACCCAAGGCCTGCAGTTGGTAGGCAAGTGTTCTATCATTGAGTGACAACTGCAACCATTTGTGTAAATTGTTAAAAGGCAGGTTTTTAGCCCCTCCCTGCCTGCTCAGTGCGCTCAGCCTGATTATAATAGTAGTGCAGAGAATGTGTGTGTGTGTGTGTGTGTGTGTGTGTGTGTGTGTGTGCGTGCGCGCGCACAGAGTGCATAGTCACTTGACTGTGTAATAGTAACCCAACCTGGCTTGCCACTAGCTGTAACTCAATGTCTGTG
Source organism: Acomys minous (assembly GCF_964271855.1). NCBI lineage: Eukaryota > Metazoa > Chordata > Mammalia > Rodentia > Muridae > Acomys > Acomys minous. The sequence continues at coordinate 44,732,291 of NC_140500.1, forward strand.
GAGTCTCTTTACTACTCTAAGCCAGAGATGTGTGTGTGTTAATACCACAGATGAAATCTGTCTGTCTACACTAAACTTTGAGAATCACTGATTTTTAGGAGAAAGCTGCTTCACCTATCTTAACAATAAAAATGTTTTAAAACCGAGATTGGTTACCAAGTCTGTAATCTTAGCACTTAAGAGGCCGAGGCAAGAGGATCACTGTAAGCTTGAGTGTGTTCTAGGCCAGTTGGAGCTGTAAAGCGTTCCGGTCTTTTTGTATCATTGTTGACCAAATGGTGCGTCGAGCTAAGGTCTCTCCCATGCTCATTGTAAGCTAAAATCACTTAAATCCATGTTGGAGGAAGGCAGATTCTACAGAAGTAAAGTTCTGTTACTTCCTTTTGAATTTCTGGTGTCTCTTCAGAGTAGCCAAGTCTTCCATCTTGTGTCTGAAGAGAATAAGATGGCACCGGAAGTTTGTCTGGAAGATGTTCTGCATGCCGTGTCTTCCAAATTGGAATTATCGTCTCTTAAAAAAAAAAATCCAAAAATGTGTCCCGGAGGATTACAGAGAAGAATTTCATTTTATTTCATATGATACTTCATGTGTTTGTAGCTGGCTCCAAATGTTTGATAAAGCTGCTGGTGTGACGCTAACTTCAGGGACATTCTGAAGCCCACGTTTCTGCCTAAATAAAGGTGGCGCATAGATCACCAGGGTCCTGGCCCTTGAATTGTTTAAATATGACTCCTCCTCACCTTTTTTCACAAATGAGGTGTGTAGCTCAGTAGACTGTGCTCCGCCACCCTCCAAAAAGTGTTTGCTTAAGAACGATTCATGAAGTGCTTGCCAGATGCTGGCGGTGGGTTGCAGTGGCCAACGTGAATCCAGTTGTCCCTAAAGCACTTTTTGTTCTAGGTGGAAGAGAAGGGTGGGGCTGTGGGGATCTGGGAGAAGCAGTTTCTCTCTGCTTTTGTTGCCAAAACCAGCAGCAGCAGGGGAAAAAAAAAAAAAAAAACGAAGCCCCACCTCTCCTCCTGTCCAAGTGCTGTGAGGCTTGGGTTGGGAGGCGACTGCTCACAACACCTAGAGATTTAGTAAGTGAGTTATTTTTATAATTTTCTAACTTAATGAATCCCAGACTGAACCAAATTGTGTGCGCGCACACGTGTGTGCAGGGTTTACGGAGGCTGGAGCTTGATGTCCAGCGTCTTCCTCTATTGCTTGCCTCCTTACTTTTTGAGACACGATCTCTCGCTGAACCTGGAGCTTGCTGATTTGGCGACACTAACTGACCAGTGAGCTTGGGGGCCGCCTCTCTCTGTCTCCTCAAAGCTGTGACTGCAGGAATGTGCTACCATGGCAGAATCTGGGGATTTGAACTCAGGTCCTCATGCTTGTGTCACAAAGAGTTTACTGACTGTCTCTTCATCCCCTACAATATTATTTTTTGGAAAAAAAAATCAAGTAGGATTTGTCTTGTCAACCATTTTGAGTGAAAACAAAACAAAACAAAACAAAATGAGGTGAGAATGCTAGGCTTGTAGGAGTGGGTTTTGTGTGTTTGTTATCAAGGGAAAGCGGGCCAGTCTGCATTGTGCATCGTCCTGGAGGCCAGAAACATTTATTAAAAACCAAAACGAAACGAAACCAAAACAAAACAGTAACAAGCAGCAAGTAAAAGGGAAAGGAGAACGGGACACGTGGAAATCAGGCAAGTGACATTTCTTTTTGTTCTGTTTTTAAAAACGGCTCCCTGAGATACTAGAATACCCAAACTTTGAAGCTGGCTGTGCACTTCATGGGCCAGCTTCCCGTTTACCTACAGGAGAAGGTGGAGCCACATACAGTTCCAGGATCTAGAGGCCGCGGAGGCTGCAGGATCTGCCTGCAGATGTTCCCTATCAGGCCCTTCCCATGCAGCCTCCAGCTTCTCTGCCCATCCCAAACACTTGGCTTCCTGTTTGCCCCCTCCCCTAGTCAGAATTAGAAGCCACCCTCCTAGGCTTTTGTGTCACAGTGGAGGTGACCCTGACACTAACGGGACAAGACATGAGTCCACAGGAGGCCTTGCTCCTCTCTGTCCTAACCAGAGAGCCCTCGCTTTGCCTTTGTGCTAGACTTTCTCTGCTTTTGCTCTCCTCCATCCTCTCTGTTTTTCCTTTCTTCTGCACTTCCTCTTTTCCTCCTCACTTCCTCCCCCTCCCACCTTTCCCCCTTTCTTTTCTTTCTTTCTTTTTTTTTTTTGGTTTTTTGAGACAAGATTTCTCTGTGTAGCCTTGGCTGTCCTAGACTCGCTTTGTAGACCAGGCTGGCCTCGAACTCACAGCGATCCGCCTGCCTCTGCCTCCCGAGTGCTGGGATTAAAGGCGTGCGCCACCACGCCCGGCCTTCCCCCCTTCTTTTCTTCCCTCCTCGTTTCCCTCATATACCCCAACTCAACCTTCAGGGTGGACTGGAAGTCTCTCTCACTCTGGGTCCTTTTGTCAAACTGTGTTCTAGATTCTTCTCTTCGATCAGCAGCTTCACTCTTAACTGAGACCAAGCAGGTGGTTGTATGGCTTCCTTCTTTCTTTCTCTTTTTAAAAAGTATATTTGTTCTGCTGTGGGTACGTGTGGGTTGCCTGTGCACATGCAGTGGCGTTTGCATATGAGAACGTGAGAGGATAGCGTGTGGGCGTTACAGGTCGTTCTCCGTCTCCACCGTGTGGACTCCCCCTCGAGGACTGCACCTGGGTCATCAGGCTCGCCTGCAGGTGCCTTAGCGACTTCTTCAGTGACTTCTTTCCAAGAGTTACTGACCAGACAAAAGTATCTGCTGCTGAAAATGGTTTTTTGAGACAGGGTTTCTCTGTGTAGCCTTGCCCGTCCTGGACTCACTTTGTAGACCAGGCTGGCCTCGAACTCCCAGCGATCCGCCTGCCTCTGCCTCCCAGAGTGCTAGGATTAAAGGCGTGCGCCACCACGACCCAGCTGGGGGTGGTTTATTTACAGATTTTACCTCATTAGGGTCTCGGAAGGATGCTAAGCTACTATTTGGACCACAGTTTCCTGAGTCTTGAAGAAATTGTGTTTGTCCTAAGATGTACATAGAGTGGCAGGAGGGAACAGTGGTCTCATTCTTACCAGCACTTGGATTTGTTTTATATTTGATTGTTTTTTTTGTTTTTTTGTTTTTTGTTTTTGTTTTTGTTTTTGTTTTTAGAGGCACAGTCTCCTATATCCTGAATTGGCCTTCAACTTAGTATATAGCTAAGGATGACCTTGACCTTCTGATCTTGGAAACATCCCTCCCCCTGTTGGGATCTCAGGTTTTCATCACCACACTCAGTGCAACTGATGCCTGGGATCCTTGCCTCATGATTGTCAGGCAAACACTCTCCTGACTGAGCTGTGCTGTCTCCCGCCCCTACACTCAGCGGTCAGCACGTGGAGGCGAGGGACAAGTTTCATTGGGTGCTGATTAATAACCGTTGCTCCTGTGGGACCTTGACGGTGATCTACTGTTTCCTGTGTTGCAGCCAGCTTGATCACAGAATAGAAACGTTAGTATGTATGAGCTGAGCCCACCTTCTTTCCTCCTGGGTGTAGGGCTCTCTTGAGGGGATTATCTGGCCCTGGTCTGCTAGTTTAACACTTCGAGACACTTGTGGTTGTAGCCAGGGATGGTGGTACATGTTTATAATGCCACCACTGGGGGCAGTGGCCGAGAGGGGAAGATCCCTGAGACTCCCTGGCCAGCTAGTCTAGCATGATTGGTGTGCCTCAGGTCCATGAGAAACCCTCTCTCAACGGAGATGATGTGTGTCCTGGGCTCTACATGCTTGTCTTCATACACACACACACACACACACACACACACACACACACACACACACACACACACTTTTTATAATGTTTGACAAGTACTACATGTAGATGAAAGAGCCCAGGGTGAGGTGGTATGAGCAGGGAGTACCAGGCTTCTGTGTCCTCTCTGGATGCACACCCTCTGGGCATTTTAGCACCCTGGAAGCTTTCTAAGCCTGTCCTTAGTACTGATGGAGAGCTCAGGATGTTGGTATGATGGAGTGCATTCCTGGCCACTGGTGCTCAGCTCAACCTTCGAGTCCAGCCTCCTTCAGGGGTCAGGGGCCAAAGCTGAAAGTTCCCAGCCTTCCATTGGTTTTCCTGGCAGGTCGCCTCCTCTCCAGAGGCTGTTAGCATCCTCGATGTTAACATGTAAAACCAAGCAGCTTTGGAGAATCTACCAGAATCAGAACAAACACCAACTTCTTAGCAGGTCACAACGTGTTAACACTGAAGTAGGTCAAAGACACGGAAGTCAGGCAGCACCAACCTCTGCTAAGGTTGAATGTCCCTTGTCCAAGTGCTTGGGGTCACGAATATTTTAGATACTGGAATATTTGTGTAGACTTACTGGCTTGAATATACTTGGAAAATCTAAAATCTCAAACTTTTTGAATGATGCTTAAAGTGTTTAAAATTTCAGAATTTTTGTGTGTGCTGCAGGGATCTGCCTGTCCTGGCTTTTTGAGTGCTGGGGTTACAAGCTCATGCCACTGTGTGCCACCAGACCCAGCTTTCCAGTGTGGGTGACTGGGGTCAGACTCCGGCCCTCCTGCTTGCATGCTGAGCCTTTCGCTGCTTGCGTTCTCTTTCTCATCTTCACTATGGTTTTCTTTCCGACGTGGGTTTAACTTTGACATCAATGTGAATAGAGTGGTCTGGGCTGGTATGTGTGCCTCATGTTGCCATGGCCTAAGGGGCTCAGAATGGTGCAGGTGAAGCCATAGCTTTGACTCACTAACTGAAAACCGTTTGGAAAGTCATGTCAGCACACAACCCACGCGGCTAGGTGGGTGAAGAGGAGTTGTGACTGTTCGTTCACACTCTGATCCCAGTGTCAGGAGGTTTGATCTTTAGGTTGTCTTTTTATCCATCGCAGAAAAACTCTGCAGCATTAAAATCCAGACTGTTTGTCTTGCAGACAACTGTACACCAGTTGGGGCAAAGTTTTACCTTATATGGCATCATCCTCTTTCAAAACCAGAAATGTCTCTTAGCTCAGCGTTGTTGCCTCTAGTCACACGTTTCACAATCACTGTTTGTTGAAGATGCTTAAGCCTCAAAGAGTCTTCCAGAAGCATGCTGCCTGTGCCGAGCGCCTGCTCTTGCCCACCCACCCCCCCCCCCTTTGTGTCAAGGTGACTTTTTAGGCTCTGTGCTCCATCCTTCTTCCTTTTCGGTGGGCTGTCTTCACAGTCGCCCGGTTTCTGAGCTTGCTTACCCACTCCTCTTATCCATGGAGTCCAACTCCTTTATTAATTTCTTTTTGCCCAACTGAAGTTTTTTTTTTTTTCAAATTGCCATCTTTCCCCCTATAAATCAGGGTAAATGAGTCTGAATCACGAACTTCAAATTAGTCTGTGACCTTTGTGCTCCCTGGCAGGATTGGAATAGAATGCCTGCACCCCACATATTTTGATACCATGAATAATCGTTGAGGACAGTAGAAGGTCAAACATTATTTGTTATTTCTCTGAGTTGGCTTGACGGCAATCACAGCTCTGTAGAAGTCAATCAAACCTCTTGATAATTCTGTTTAGGCAGTATATAATTAGGCATTTAAAATTAGTGAAGTGTCTGTTTTGCTATGCATTACACATTCTCTATGGGAAGCATGTTTGTCAGATGACTTTAGGGCCATCTTTTAACTTCAAGCTGTTTACCCCGCCTTCTTCTTTCTCTTAGATGACTTTGGGGCCATCTTTTAACTTCAAGTTGTTCCCCCCTTCTCCGCCCTCCCCCCCCCCACTCCCTCTCCTTCTTTCTCTAAGCTGAGAATTTGAAAGTTAGAAAATTCTTTCTACTTGGCTTACCTGTTTGTCAGGGATTTATGGGAGTTGTGTTTATTTAATGCCGTGGAGTGCCTGGAGGTGTAAGCACAAACATGTTTGCAGAACAGAGTACAAAGGACTGCACAGCATTGTGGGGCGTTGTCAGCAGTGTGTGCTTTAAGGCACAGCAGACACGGGGGCATCTATACACGAAGGAGTGCCACCAAAGGGGTCCCCCGCCCTCTGCATCTTTATGTCTTCTCTTCCGATGACCAAGTGGTTGTGCCGTCATTGCAGACTTACCTGTAAATTAAACCAGGATAGTAAGAAAACAGTAATTTGGGCAACCGTAATGTAGAGGGAAGCTTTTAGTTGAAGTTTGAATCTCTAGGCTTCACAGAGAGAAGTGGTCGGAAGTTGGGGTTTCCTTGGGATTCTGCTTGCAATTATTTGTCAAAGAAAGGCCGGTATAACACCGTTGTTGTTTGCTCCTTTGCATTGCACAGATTTCTTCCCCATGGCGGGTGGGACCTTACATCTACGTAGACTACAAGGCAATGCTTGGGTGTCCCCTAACCTCAGAAGAGGTCTAGGGTGATTCGGACCCTCTTCCCGTTTGCCACTTTTTATTTGCCACAGATGACAAATACATAGAGTTGGCTTTGAACCCAGGTCCACATGAACCTTGACATCCTTTGATTCATTTCTAACTTCAGCGTGACCTATGCTTCTTGGGGAGAGATCACGCAGACCTCTGCCTGGGCTGTGGACAGTGACATCTTGATTGGTTAAGAAGCTGATCTGAGCCTCTCAGTTAGGGAGCAGTTCTTTGTCACAGGCCTCTTTCCAGTCTACTGGGTGAGAGGGAGCAGCTGGAAGGCAGGGCCGTGCCTTTTTTTTTTTCTTTTCCCTGAAACTAGTTGATCTGGCTTATGAGAGTTGGGACATCCATGAGCTGTCTCAAAGTTAATAACCATTGCTGCTCCCATCCTGGCATTGCCTGCTGGTCATAAATCACCTGTTGCTCCTTGCCTGACCTAGTCGGTGTGAAGCTGTGATTGCTGCGTGCATAAGCGTGCTTGGATGAGGGGTGAGTAGAAGGTTGCTCTGCTTGTCAGAATGTTGCCTGCCTGGGACATTACTGAAGAAGGAGAACTTTTTTTTTTCCTTAAACATACACAGCACCCTGTGTTCAGTGTCTATGCAAGGCTGTTTCCTCTACCTAGTTTACACAGATGCATGTTGGGCTGGTCCAGTCCTGGAAGGCTGTGCAATACATGTCTGCATAGCCAGTTACAGCAGTTTTTACTGAATGGTGATTATAGTGTAGGACCTAGGATGCTCCTCCTTGCTTGCTCCTCAGCACTCCACATTTTTTATTTGAATGCGTTTGCTTTACTGTATTAACCTCCCAGCCCCGGTGTTTGTTCAGTACATGTTTCTTTAAGATACATACTTTCTATTGAGATGCTGCTAGTTACAGGGGCTTGTTTTTATGCCTCCTAATGGGGCTTTCACATTTTTCTCTGGTAGAGAGTTGCCTTGTGTCACACAAAGGATGGATTCTGAAGTCTCAAGTCATTGTGTGTGTGTGTGTGTGTGTGTGTGTGTGTGTGTGCGCGCGCGCGCGCGCGCGCGTTTTGCTAGAATCTGTAGTGACTTGGAAGGAAAGGGCCACCCTGGCCCTGGAGAGTGATTGCTATAAGTGTGTGTATTCTGCTGGCTAGGAGTAGATGCCACCAGTATGTTTATTTTTAAATTAATAATGTATTTTGCATGTATCAATCATCCTACACTCAAAAGAAACTTTGCGTTTGCCTCTCGCAGTTAGAATCACTTGCCACGTGTAGCAGGCGGTGGTGGAAGCACACACGTGTGTGGAGCCGTTGTGAAATGAGGAAGGCCAGGGCTTCCTCCTTCCCCTGCCATTTCACAATCTTGTGGAGACCTTTGTCCACGATGCGCCCTGGGGCTCCAGAAGTCACTGGATTTAAAGATCCTCTGGGAATTTTACAGCAAGGGTCCATTCCAAGGGATACCAATCTAGTAGATTTCACAGGAAAGGCTGGAAGCTATATACATTTTTAAAAGTTCTTTAGTGGTCAGCTAGTTGATAGAACCACTGCCTTTATCTGTTGTTATCCGGCATGAGTCTAGAGAGAAGACTAAAAAAAAATGTCGTTATGATAAACTGCCCTTGTTCTGTGGTGGTCCCTGGTCTCCGCCATCGCCATGGCCGTAGAGGAGCAGGCATTCACACCAGCACTGATGCTTCCTTTTATTCCTAAAATGAATTTTTTTTTCTGCCCCAGTTTTGGTGAAATTATGTATCACTTGTGATAATTCATTTTAAAAATTCCTGAGCTGTGTGGCGCACTTTCATGAAAATTCATTTAGATAAAATTAGATATTATTGTTTAATGAGGTGGCATTTCAATTCAGACCTTGCATCAGGCATATACCAAGAGTTCTTTATGGAAGAGCTAGGTTCATTTGAGTAATAAAGGCTGAATCATGGGGGCTTTAATTCTTAATCGCTGTGAGGATTGTTATCCGTGGGATGTGAGCTGTCTTCGTGGCACTCAATCAAGTGTCCACTTAGCCATGACTGGAAGTAATTGCTCCCAAGTGGGCTGCCTGGTGACCTGTTAATACTTGTGTTGACCCGGTGACCTTGTCTGCCCCATTGTTTAGGATTTTATAGCAGGCAAGTCTGCATTTCTCTGGGGTCAAGTAGATATCTCGAGGTCAAACATTTTCTGATTACCACGGAGAGTCCACACTGTATGTACCCCAGAAGCCCCTGCGCCGTGACTGTTTAATCGTCACTGCTTTGTAGTGGAACACGGGCTGTTTGAAAATTGTCTCTCCCCAGCCTGCGTGTAAACAGTTTAATATTTTACGGAAAGAACTTCATCTTGTAAATTAGGTATGAATAATACATTTGTAATTACTTCTTGTGTCTTTAAACACTTGTGTCTTAATTGGCTTGCTTTTTTTTTCCTTTTTAACGTATTTGCATTTGCTAGCAAGTTGAAATTAACTCTTATGGAAACCCAGCTAAGTTAGTATGCTTTGATATGCTGAGACACAAAACTTGACTTTTTTTTTTTTTTTAAGATGCTTTTGTTCTTGTTTTCTGGCGGGGCACTGAGCCTTTGATACACCTTTCCAGAAAGGTGGCTCCTGCCTGTCCACTCACAAATTGAGACTTTTCCTACTGGAGAATTTTTTACCCTTTGTTCCTCGAGGCTGCTGTATTATTTCATATTTTTTTTTCTGTTGGTGGATAATAATATAAACCTTTTCTAGCGCTAACCTGGATGCATTCCTCCCCATGTATGATGAGTTAAGTAACCCGAGTCAGTGACACAGCTCTCAGCCTTGTGAGTCATCTTGGCTCTTGGCATCTGGGTCCTCCCCCAGATTCACAGACTGCTGCTGAGGGAATGGAAGGACTTGCAAGGCGAGCCCAGGGGAAGCCGAGGCACAGTCAAGAACATCAGGTTTCCATAACTGCGTCCTGGCTTGTGCCTTCACTGTGCCCTTGGAGCCCCTCACATAGTGGGTTTCCTTAAAAATGCATTTGTGGAGAAGTATAGCCAGAAAACCTGACGGCAGGAAGAGACAGGCAGAGCCTTGTGGATCACATAGTTAGACTGATTGTCAGGTAAAGTGGCTTGGATGTCACCCCAAAGTAAGATGCTAATATTTCATTTGCAAGAGTCTCACTGCATGCTAGGCCAGCCTTAGTGTCACGGTGTCACTCAAGCTGACTTCAGATGTCATCTCCATGCCTCCACCCTTGTACTGACTCTTTTTTACTGTAATAATCAAAATAATATATGGACATCTTTATTAATCTAAATTCAAGATTCAATCATTCTGTCTGTCTGTCTGTCTTTGTTTTTATTCTGTTTAGTCAGTATCTTGTGTGTGTCCCTGGCTGGCCTGGAACTAGCTATCATCTGAGCAGTTGGACTTACAGGTGCAACCCCCATGCCTGGCTTAGAACTAAGACGCCTCAGCTCATCTTTCTGAACGGATGCCGATGCCTGGAGATTTCCAAGTGTTTTAAACGTACATGTAAAAATTTAGTTTTGCTTTTAGAAACATACATAGAGGTAATCTCTAATTTGGGACTCTGTCTGCCTCTGTCTCTCTGGGTGTTCATGCACAATTCTTTGTGGAGTCCAGAGATTGCATAATGTGTCTTATCCTTTGAGACCAGATCTTTCACTGAGCCTGGGGCTCACCAATTCTGAAAGTTTAGTTGGCTTGGAAGCCCCATGCATCTTCCTGTACCCACTTCTCCCATCTCTGAGAACTTTTTATGTGGGTGCTGGGAATCCAAACTCAGGGCCTCATGCCTGCTTAGCAAGGACTTCACCAACTGAGCCATCTCTCTGGCTCCTTAGTGGGCTGTCTCATACTTTGTCACCTTTGCAATAGTATGGAAGTGATAACATAGTCAATCGAAATGGTCCCATGGTGCTGGCCAGCAGTGTGAGCTCTAGCCCCAGTCCCTCAGGAGGGTGGGTGGTTTTATTGTACATATTATATGTTATATGTATGCATATATGTATGTTTCATATTCCATTTTATTTGTTCAGAGTCTTGGTGTGCAGATCAAGCTAGACCTCAAACTCATGATACTCCTGCTCATTTTCCAGAGTGCTAGGATCCCAGGTGCACACCATCAAGCCTAACTCTTAAATTTTTCCAGTGAAACTTGCTTTTGGTGGGAAATGCCATCCGCTGTGGGTTGGGGTGAGGGCGTCACTTTGCATGTCTGTGTCTCATTTCCTCATTTCAGCACCCCTCTTAGCTTCCCTGCCCCTCATTTCCTTGCCCCTCAAGCCACTTAGGCCAGGCATTTCTCCAGAGCAGCTGCGTTGGTTTGCTTCTATCCTCTGGAGGGAAGGCAGGAGGCAAAGGAGGCCCGTTGTTGTCTTTTGTCATACCTTCCAGGACACAGCCATGTGAGTGAAGGGCTCTTCCCTCAGAGCATGACCATAGCTCGCTGGTGAAGCTGTTGCTATGCCCCTCTGGCTGAAACAACAGAACTGTCTGGTCCTGCCTTTCCGGAGGTTAAACTTGCAGGCCTAGAGTGTCCCAGGGAAGGCTGCTTCTGGTGATATGAAATGGACTATTTCCTGCCCCTCTCCTAGCTTCGGATGAGTCGCTGATAACCTCTGTCAATGGTATCCTTTTGTGTACATCGCTGTGTACTTTCCCCCGTGGTTGTAAGGACACCAGTCCCATCCCATCAGGGGCTCACCCTAGTTTGTTTGGTATGACCTTGTCTTAGTGAATGGGATTGGCATTGGTGGAATTCTAAGTGACACTGCACCCTAAACCTTTTCTTTTCTGCAGAGTTCCGGGCTTAAATGCTGTAGCTTGTCATACCCATGAGGCTGTGAAAGGAGAATGCTGGAGAAGAGGTGTGCCAGGGTTCCTGTGTGCTGTGGGAGGCTATGCTTGGCATCCGACCACCCTGTCTTCCCTCTGTGCAAATGTGTGCACAGATGTTCAGTGAATGGACTCAAGTCACAGGGTCACACTTCGTTCTTCCCATATGATATTGGTGCATGATTGACAGGCTGGCATTGGTCCAGAAAGATCTGGATCGTGGTTGCACTCCTTAAGCTTTCTCGTGCCGCCTGCTATAGATCTCACTGCACCAGTTTTGTGTAAACCATAAAGTCAATTCAGGAGGTTGCTGCTACTTTGGCTGCCTTAGAGAGGAAGATACAGAGACTTGGGCGACTTCCTTCCCTGACTTCAGATCCCAGAGCTCATTCAAGGTGGACATTCAGAGAATCTGTCTTTATTCTATTGCTGGCTTATTAGGGACCCAAAGTCTATTAGCGTCTCATAGAAAACACCATTGTGGGAAAGAGCCTGGTGGTATTTCCTGTCTTTGGCTGTATCTGTTTCTCTTCTTAAGCAGAATTTACCCTGTGCAATATTAATATTACAAAAAACAAAACAACCCTCCCCCCCAAACCCTTGCCAATGTGGACAGACGAGCCCAGGGACCCTTGCCTCTGTGGCTGGACTGCTGCCCGCTGCCTGTAAGCTCTGCTGCCAGTGTCTCTCTGGGAGCTCTTGCCAGGCCCGAGGCTTTGCTTGCAGTTGCTGGTGTGTGGTGTCTGGGATGCTTGTGGGTGGCTGTTTTGTGTTTTGGTTTTGTTATCTGCCCTTTGTAGTAGTAACTCTGGCACCGTTTCTCGATGCTCAGATGTTCTACGGCTTTCAAGAAAAGAAATTTGAAAATTTACCAAGTCAGAGGGATTTGTAAAGTTGGGTTGCCTTGGAGCCAAGGCTGAGCTCTTTTTGGGCCACCACTGAAGTGTTAGAACAACCCCAGGGCCTTTGCACATGCTAATCTCCTCATCTAGAAGCCAGTAGGGGCAAGCAAATAGCCTCACCCTTTAGTTATGGGGGAGACATGAGCTTACTATGTGCCTGTCTTATGTCTTCCAAAGAAACCAGAAAGTGCAAATTAAAAAAAAAAAAAAAAAGGAAAGGAAAGAAAAGTTTAATCTTGATTATTATGTTTTGGAAAGTGAATAAAAATCAAGTTGTCCAGCCTGGCCCAAGCAAAGCACTTCTCTGGAGTATGGTTGGTTGGGTTGTGGTCCATGATAGGGCTCCTGTCCTGTCCCCTCAGTTCCCCCCCATGCCCCTTCCCATTTCCTAGGAGCTAGGAGTCTTTGGGATTTTGTTCTCCCTCCCTCCCTGTGTGTGTGTGTGTGTGTGTGTGTGTGTGTGTGTGTGTGTGTGTGTGGTGTTTGTGCCAGAAGACAGCCTTCACTGTTCCTCTCAGATGCCGTCCACCTATTTTCGTTTTTCTTTTCATTTGTTTGTTTATTGGTTTTTGAGACAGGGCCTCTGGATTGGAACTCACCAAGTACATGAGGCCAGCTGGCCAATGAGCCCAAAGGATCCCGAGGGGTCAACTTCCCCAGCACTGTAATTAGTGTGGGCCACCACACCCATCTGGGGATCTGACTTACATCCTTGCCCTTCCTTATATGGCAAGCACTGACCCCTCTGAGCTCTCTCCATACCCCTCTGTCTATATATTAATCATCCTTAAACCTTTCTGTTGTCTCTAGACTGTAGCTTCTTTGCAACATGCCCTTGGTCCAGGCACACAGTAGTAGTTTTAAGAGATGGCTAGAGTTGGGAAAGAATGTGTTCTCATTTTTCACCTGGCTGTTTTTCTTTCTTTTCTAATTTGCATATGTGCTGCTTAGAGTGGGTGGCAGGGAGTCAGGTCATCCTTTGTTCTCAGATGGCAACTGTCACTGTTGATTATGCCTTGTGACTTTACCTGAGTTGCTTCAGAGGGGGAAAAAAATACATGTCATAGAAATTTCAATTGACTTGTCAACGTCACCCTGTTTTGGCTCCCAGAGGCTGAGTGGAGACGGAAGACCGACAGGTTCCTGATACACACTGTTCTCAGCATTTGGGGAGGCCTGACTCACTCAGGCCTTTTGCTAGATCATTTTCGATCTGAAGTTGATTTTGCAAGGGCAGTGTGATGCTAGCGTTTTTTTTCTTTTTTCTTTTTTTCTTTTTTTTCTTTTTGGGACAGCTGTAATAGTATTCTGTTTCTGTGCTAGAAAAAATGGGGGGAGCACTTTTTTTTTCTTTGTAAAAGTACTCTTAATGCTATCCTCAGTGGCAGAAGTGAACAGTTGCTGAGAAGTGTCTGAGAGGTTCGGGTAGAATGCTGTAAGGGTTCCTGTGGAGTTACCCAAGCTGGGCTTTCCTTTGCTGGAACAAGAACATTCAGAAGGGTCAGCCAGCTTCACACTGGGAAGTCATTGTGAAGACATGCGAAGAAAATGGATACATTCATTAGAAAGGAATGTAAAAATCATCATTTTTCAGAAAGGTGTAGAAATTGATGAGACAAACAGGAGTCTAAGTGGCTTATTGGTAGGTTAGGAAAGAATGTGTTCTGTGTTTCAGACACTCATAAGATGATGAAGAAATGCCCAGGATAACTGTACTGCATTGATTGGAGAGCTGAGGTGGGAGCTGCAGAGGGGGAGGCTCTGCCTTTTCTTCTTTTACTTTATTCTCTGTACAACCTTATTGAATTTTATTGCTAAATCCAAAGGTTGTCTGATCACCTACTTAGCACTCAGTTGGAACACTGTCATAGGAACACTTTGGCACCTGTTCACGCCTTTGTGGAAAGCCGTGCATTTGACAGCATCTGGCAGCCACAATAAGGGGAAGGCATTTTAGTCTCCTCAGAGGACAAGGCATTTGTGTACAGCCAATGGAGCTGGTCAACTCTGTTCTGTAGATTGGCCCTAAATCAGTGTCTCATGGTTTAAAGTATTTGTTCCAACATTGAATTCTTGGTTTTACATGGCAGAAACCAGACTTTGTGTGTGTTCCTAAGACTGATTTCATAGGCCCTTATGTATAAGGCTACTCTAGCTTAGGCATCATAATAAACAGATTGGTTTCATGGAGCCAGAGATAGTCCTGTTAAGGAACCAAGGCTAACTCAGGGCAGAAGGAGGAGGGAGGAGGATGGCGAGATGGGTGCTTATGGAAAGGCACATGCCTTCTCATGAGTGCTGATGGAAAGTTTGGAGCCAGGTCATTGGGATTTTGCCTTCAGTGTAGGAGATTTAAAGGGATTAGAGGTAGTGTACCTTTAGCATGTAGAATGAAGTTTTAAACATGTTATCTAAGCCCGAAAGACCCTCTGAGATGCTATATAGTGATAAGTCCCTGCAAGCAGGTGTGCGTGAGCCACGTTTTCCACTGCGTAGGCAGTGCAGACTGTGTACTCAAGCTGTGTACTGTATTACGTAGCCTTGTATATTTTCTGTCATTATTCTCTTCCTCCTCTTCTTCCTCCTCTTCCTCCCTTCTCTTCTTCTTCCTCCTCCTCCTCCTCCTCCTCCTCCTCCTCCTCCTCCTCCTCCTCCTCCTCCTCTTCTTCTTCTTCTTCTTCTTCTTCTTCTTCTCATTCTTATTCTTATTCTTCTACAGGATTTCTCTGTGTAACAGCCCTGGCTGTCCTGGAACTCACGCTGTAGACCAGGCTGTCTTCAAACTCACAGAGATCTGCCTGCCTCTGCCCCCGAGTGCTGGGACTAAAGGCGTGTGTCATCATAGCCCACCTTTAAATTATCATTATTATTTTTTTTTAGCTATTTTTTTCTTAGTGTGTTTCCCTGGTTGCTTTCCCTACTGCACATTTCACAGACATGCAGTAAGCGGTTGTATGGCTGAGTGCAGGGTCAGGGAGGAACGGAGGTTGTTGGTTAAGGTCAAGCTAGCTGTGGTAACAAACCCACATCTGTTAAATGTGGTTGCTATGAAAGGCCAGGGGCCTGTCTTGCCCGCATTGGTTCAGGCTCTTCTTCCACCTTGTGACCACCACAGAGAACCACATGAATGGTTTGTGGACAAACCTTGGAAGTAGTGTAGACCAGTAAGTACACCCACTAATCAGGTGAAAGGTGGTGAGAAAAGGGACTACAAACGATGTGTGAACTTACACTCCTATGTGGAGCTAGGCTGCAATTGGCTGGAGAACAGAAATGGGATATTTGTTTTGTTTTATTTTGGTAGGGTCTCACTGTGTAGCTCTGTGAGACCTAGAACTCACTATGTAGATCGGGCTGGCCTCTAACTTGTCGAGAGTTCTAGGTTTATGTGCTGTCATGCCCAGCTATGTGTTCTTATCTTCCTTACTCTTCATCTGATCAAATAGCAAGAAAATGAAGGTTTTTGCTGTTTTTTTTGTTTTTTGTTTTTTGTTTTTGTTTTTGTTTTTTTTTGTTTGTTTGTTTCTTCAAGACAGGGTTTTTCTGTGTAGCCTTGACTTTCCTGGAACTTGCTCTGTGGTCCAGGCTGGCCTCTAAATCAGAGATCTGCTTACCTCTGCCTTCCTACCCCAGATTGAGAATGAAGAGTTTTGATTGACTCACCTTGAGTTTTCCAACCTGAAGAAGAATTGTTCGTCTGAAAGGGAAGAAATGATGAGGCCAGGAAGGTTTTTTTGCCACATCGCATACTGGGTTGTACTAAAAAGGCAGAATTCTGACTGCCTCACTTAAGCCATTGTTCATGAAGACAGTTTGTTTCTCAGTTTGTTTACAAATAGCCTGTAGAATAGTTGGCTGCGAAGTTGCAGTCCTCCTCCCTGCCATGGCCCTGTGTGGTTTCAGGACAGAGCAAGGAATGCCACTTGAACGCCGGGAGAGTGCGACCCTGAGCTCATCCTTCAAGACAAGCGGAGGGAAATTTGGAGAGATGGTTCTGCTTTCATAATGTGTTTGTGTGGTGTGCATGCATATATGAATGTGTGTTTACATGTGTGTGTGTGTGTGTGTGTGTGTGTGTGTACACATGTGGGGCAAGTGTGAAGGCCTAAAGTTGATGTTGCGATGCCTTTCTCAATCTCTCCACTTTATTCCCTCCCCCACTCTCTTGTTTTGGTTTCTTTCAAGACAAGGTTTCTCTGTGTAGCCTTGGCTGTCCTGGACTCACTTTGTTGACCAGGCTGGCTTCGAACACACTGCGATCCATCTGCCTCTGTCTCTTACCACTCCTCACTTCCACTTTATTTCTTGAGGCAGAGCCTCTTAATAGAACTCAGAGCTCACTGGTCAGTTGGTCAGCTAGAACTGGGCATCTGCTGTCTCACTGGGATTACAGGAACCCTTTGTGACTGCCTTTTTTTATTTTTAAGATTTATTTATTTGTTATGTGTACATTATTCTGTCTGCATGTGTGTCTGCACACCAGAAGAGGACACCCGGTCTCATTGGAGATGGCTGTGAGCCACCATGTGGTGGCTGAGAATAGAACTCAGGACCTTTGGAAGAACTGACAGTGCTCTTAACCTCTGAGCCATCTCTCCAGCCCATCTGCCCAGTTTTTACAGGGGTCCCAGGGATCTGAATTGGGATCACCACCTTTTTGAAAATGCTTTATCCATTGAGCTATCTCCACAGACTGGAATGAATGGCTTTTAGCTTTGCAGTAGCCCTGTGGGTTTGTTTCTCCGTCTTATGGTGGACAGAACCTGGGTCTTGAGTGGCTAAGCAGCTTGTCTACAACAGCGAGACTAAGGCGAAGCAGCCAGAGTTTGAACTAGGAACCTTTGGAGCCAGTACACAGTAAAAGAGAGTGCTTCTGCTGATGTGAACACAAGACTTACTCATTCTTTTCTTTAAAAAGAATTGTTCATTTTTATTTTATGCGTACTGGTGGTTTGACTGCATGTATGTCTGAAGGTGGCAGATCCCTTGGAATTGGACAGTTCTGACCTGTCATGTGGGTGCTGGGAATTGAACCCAGGTCCTCTGGTAGAGCAGCCGGTGCTCTTAATCAGTGAGCCACCTCTCCAGCCCCAAGACTCGTCCTTAAGGCGAGCTCAGTGTTCCTGGAAGACTGGGTATGTTTTGGGTAAAGCATTTCTGTCTGATTGGCCAGGTTGCTCTGGCAGTAGGCAGATCAGTATCTTCCCACTGACATTCATAATAGACATTGCCCTGACAGTTAATAAAGTGGCATGGAGTAGTACTTGGTAATATAATTCCTGTTGCCAGCTTGCCTACTACACCCAGGAAACCCCTGGGCGATGGTAGATCCAGTCTTGCATTGTTACTTATTTAGCTCGTGTCACACATAACAAGACAGCGTTTCCATCATTTGAAAGCGTGTGGTTATTACTGCCCCCTTCACACTGGATCTGTATGGACTCCGGCTGGCAGCTGCAGTGTGACTGTCATCTGCTTTTTCACATGTCCCTCTGTTCCTACCCCTTTTTGATAGATCACTTTCATTGTAGTTTATTATTTTGGACAAGGTAAGGTGTAATATTTTGATCCTCTTTTGACTACCCGAAGTTGTGTAGGCAAGAATGGGTCATTTTCTCTGCATCCACTAGTGTGCCTGGCTGCACATGGAAATCAGGAAGCCATGTTTTTCTAGAACCAATAACTGGAAGCTAGTTGGATCTCCTTGGGGTGGGTTGAGGTGAGGGGCAGTGGAGTTGGGGGTGGGGTGGAGCACCAGCACTGACAGGCCACCATTCATGGTGCTCGGTAGGTGCTTGTTCCATATTTGTTAAGTGACTATGGGTAGGTGCTTGTTCCATATTTGTTAAATGACTCAATGAAGAGCTGAAGAATATGTTTCATTCTGGTGAAATTTGTTTTCTAGAAAGGTAACCAAGATCATGTGTTTTCTTTCTTTCTTTCGGTCATGTGTTTTTTCTTTTCTTTTTATTTTTTTTCTTTTTTCTTTTTGTAGTTTTTCGAGACAGGGTTTCTCTGTGTAGTCTTGGCTGTCCTGGACTCACTTTGTAGACCAGGCTGGCCTCGAACTCACAGCGATCTGCCTGCCTCTGCCTCCCAAGTGCTGGGATTAAAGGTGTGCACCACCACTGCCCGGGCAGATCATGCGTTTTCTAAGTAAAAAAAAAAAAGGGTGATGGAACTTGAATTTAGTTTCCTTTCTCTCTCATGTTCTCAAATACAGGCAGTAAGCCTTCACCAAACACTGTTTAACTGTGTGTGAGCGCCTCCAATTCCAGAGACCAAAAGGCAACCAAGGACTCGCGTCAGACTTTCTCAGGCTCTCAGCACAGACTTTTGGAGCTTCTGTCTGTGTCCGCCCAGGATGGGATCCTGTATCATACTTTGTTGCAGTGTCTCTTTTATAAGTTTGTACTCAGTGAACATCACCTCAGCAGTCAAAACACTGACCATTTTCTCTAGGCTTCAGACAAAATAACTTTTAATAAAAATATCATTTGTTATTGTGTTTGTGTATATGGTAGGGCACACGTGCGGAGGTGCCTAGGGGTGTCAACTCTTGCTTGCCTTTACCCTGAATCCAAGGATCGAACTCAGGTCTTCAAGTTTGCATGGCAAGTTCCTTGACCAGCAAAAACCTCTCACTGGTCCACAAAAGAATCTTTAAATGTCAGCAACATGACATTCGAGCCCTTCTTCGCTTTTCTTAGACGATGCTTATTTCTTAGCTGCATTGTTTTATTGTTTTACCAGTTTCCTTGGTAATCTGTCTCCGGTACTTTCTTTGTTACTAACAGAAATATTTTCCCTGTGTGGAGGCAGAAGTGAGCTAGCTAGAACTCACAGTAAGTTTGCTCTCTGACCAGTGTTGGATTCCTGTGTTACTTTTTTTCCTCTTCTGCCCACGCAGCACAAAAACCTCCCTTCTCCCTCTTCCCTCCTCCTCCCTCCCTAGACTTCTTTTAATTTCACAATGGGACTTTGCAGCAATGGTAGATTGGTTCTGGTGCAGGCATTTTGATGGCCCCTGTCTCCAGTCATTATAGTAACTAATAAAAGGTAGAAAATGACTCTTCCCCGTGAGTCCGATTCCAGTGAGGCTCAGGGAGCTCAGCTGTATAAATATGCAGCACGGTTTTTTTGCTGTGTAAATTTTGATCAAAGGGAAATGCGTATACCATTTAGCTGAACGTTTCTTTTAGATTTAATCACTTCTGAATGTAAAACAATAAGCAGAAATAAAATGGCATTGGCAACACAAGGCTATGACTGGGAAACAGCGAGACTCCCGGGTCCTCCTAGAAGCTTCCCCAGCACACTCTGCAGGGAGCATTGGAGCAGAAAGTGTGGGACAGATGTCATGAGAAGTGGATCTACGCCTGTATTTTCACAGTTGTACACAGTTATGAGAGGCTCTAGAAATACTAACTTTCACTAGGGCAGCAGGGGGCCAGACAATACTTCATCCTAAAGTGTACAAACTTGAAAGCTGTCACCATGATTATGCTTATGCTGTTGAATTAAAAATTTTTATTTTTAGAGAATTTTTCCTTTTCCTTTTGAGATTGCTGTGAGTCCAATTTGTATTTTGTCTTATAATAATTTTCTGAACTGGAACCGTGTCTTTGTTGTGTTTGCGCCGGCTGTTCTATGAGCAAGTA